>NC_134402.1:291891232-291973732 GCF_038048845.1 Mixophyes fleayi
CTTCAAGGGTAGCAGAGACACACTGGTGCCCATTCCACCCACTGCAGAGGAGCCAACACTCAGAGAAGGGTCCAAGGGCACTCATGAGTCTGTTCTGGAAGGCCTCAAATGCAGTTAGTAGCACCTGAGCCAAAGGCTAAGACAGTTGTCCAGCATGAAGTTGTAGTTTTTCCTGTTTTGTGTTCTCTCATTTCATTCTCTTCTCAGGACGGTTAATTCTTTTGATTATTAGCAGGTGACAGAGACTGGTTCAGGTAATGATAAGGAGGTATTGGGGAGAAAGGAGAAGTTAGTAGCATAATCAGTCTAGCCAATTACTCTATTCAATTCAGGGGTAAAGGAAAATTTGGAAACCTCGGAGCTTGGAGAAAGTGCGAGGGGCTATTGTCTGAGTAGCATTACGTCCGTAAGTACGGTGACCCCATGGTTAAAAAGAGATACACCCAGCGATGCCAGTCCAGTAATATTCGGACTTGAGCAGGCATCCTTGAGAATGATTATCATTCTTGGGAGGGTAAGGTTTTAGACCAAACAAAGTGCTGGGCTTGCTCACACATATTCTTGAGGTACCCGAACTATAGGTGGGAGGTCAAAAGAAAAAGTAGAACACCTAGGTTCCTTAGTCTGAAGTCTCCCAATGCTTTGCAAGCCACTCACTGTTAAATCTAAGTATCGGGAGACTGGGAAGAACGAACAGACAATAGCCCGCCCACAAGTGTTGATGAAAAGAACTGATGACATTATTAGAAGTGTATATTAACGCAAGCTGAAGGAGATTGTATATGACATTATTGATAGACATAGGATGATGCTATTAATGAACATGAAGTGGTTAAATATATTATGAGCTTAAAGACATGCGTTGGACAGATGAACCTGTTAAACTTGAAGAACTGTAGTAGAGTATTCTATATAACTGATACATGATCTGTTGTACTCTGTACCTTTCCAAATAATGTATTACTTGTTTTATTGTACCCTTGAAGGGCATACAAAAGGTTATCTCCAAGCTCCAGAAATGTACGGTCTATAGTAAAAGAAGAAATCGTTTAGAGGATTAAGACTCTCTCTTATGATAACTTGTTTAGATCTACAAAAAGCGTGGTCATACACCAAGGGGGATTTGTATTACATAACAATAAAACGTGGTACTGAGATCCTGCATATAACATCTTTAAGGTGATAGTTTATTATACTATCAAAGGGTGGACTGTTTAAGGCGTATAATTGGATGAACGAAAGTATATTGGTTTAATATTGTTTAGCCATGCAAATGCGATCCGTATGCTACGTAACACATGGCGTGGTGCGTTTGCACGGTAAAATACGCACGCACACACTTGCATTACAACATTTCGTTATTTATATAATTCATATTCATATTGGTTCCGTTACACTGTAATTTAGGAGCAGATAGTATTTGGTTTATTATTAGTCTATATATATATATATATATATATATATATATATATATATATATATATATATATAGTGATTATATGTACACTTCAGTGATATTCAAGGTTCAGGTTATAGGAAAGGTACCACGCCTGGTGTCATATTAAAGCCCTATTCATCAGCAGCTGTCCGGTGCAGTCGGCGAAGAGATCGCACATTGCATACTTTAGTTATTGATATTAGAGAATAAACCTTTGTATGATGCTGGCTATGAAAGGAGCAGACCCCCTGGAGAGACAACCCCCTCCTTTGGATTCCTTAGATTGAATCAGCCTATGATCTGTTTACCCTGAACCCACCCAACGTCTGGACCTATAGAAGCAAGCTACGTCATCTCTTTTGTTCACAATGAAACACTGACTTTATATATAATAGCTGCATCCCCCACCAGCCTCAGTCACTTCTGACACAGTATTCTAAGCAGATATACTGTCCATTGGGTCCTGTGGTTGCGCAGCGAGCGCAATGCGATAAGAGCGCGGTATGTATGTATGTAACTTTTGGTATTGGCTGTACTGTACTTTATTACAATATAATAATGTATTGAATTGTTGACTATTTACATCTGCTAAAATAAATAACTTTGTGATTTGGAAATACATACGATTGATTGGGCAATGCTTATTTGAAAACTATAAAATTACTTTAATAATTTAGACTCTTTGATATAAGTCCGTATCTTTGTATGATGCCTATGACTTCTCATAAAAGTTATTTCCCGCTGGAATGAAGTTATGGTTAACAGATGTAATCTGGACTACAGATTCAACACATATTTTCACTATGCACCAATACTGAAGAAACTCCAATACAATATCTGGTCAATTTTGTATTATTGCTACTGTGCATGTTTGAAATGTCATAAAGAAAAAAATACTCAACCTTTAAATGTTGTGCTACGCTTTAATAACATATATATTGTGATGTACCAAATTTTGTTTCCTGTTTCATGGCTCTGCATTTTGTTACATTTCTTCTCCCAACATAACCTATTTCATCTGGAGCATATTGGTTTTATCTTACTTACCAACTTCACAATGGAATTAACCTATGCTAAATATACATTGACCATAAGCTACTTAAGTAATCTAAGGTTCATCCAGTTGGGAAACATGTGATAAAAGTTGAAGACCTAGGGGTAAATGTATCAAGCTGAAAGTTTTCCGGCGGGTTTGAAAAGTGGAGATGTTGCCTATAGCAACAAATTAGATTCTCGCTATCATTTTGTAGAATGTGCTAAATAAATGACAGTTAGAATCTGATTGGTTTTTCAAACCCGTCGAAAAACTCTCAGCTTGATACATTTACCCTCTATACTGAGAATACAATCAATGTTCTCTAAAAGATATCTCTACCTAATAGCAGAACTACTTCCTATCCTCCATCCTTTAGTAATGTGTGCTAAATTAGTTCCAACTGAACCAATACTTATCTATTACAGTTATTCGGTTCTAACTACAATGTTAACAGTCATTGGAGAAGAAGCATGAGTTTACTCTCTATATGCTGGGTGCATGTGTGTATGTTACTATGTGCATATAAAAGCTGAAAACTGCAATAGCTGTGGTTCAGAAAAGGCAAAACTTTTATTGTTCTAACTTTCCAATAAACAATGCAGAACATTTGACAGGGATGAAAGGGGTCGTATGTGAAAAGATAATTAGGCTCTGTCAAGAGTCAATAGCTCAGCACTGTCAGCACAGTAGCTTTTTACATGCTATAATTATATGGCTTGGAGGTGCAGGGATTTTTTTGGCAGTTTGTATTTTGCATCCTCCTCACAGATGGAAAAAATGTATAACGCTTTGCAGACAAAAAGACAGCATAAATATTAAATTCTTCTCTGTGTCACTTCATGTCCAATTTATGATTACCCAGGCTCAAGTTCTCATGTCAACACATCTCAATTATTGAAAAAATAATCTAAATTAAGAATTTCAGTGGGAAGAATATCAGTAAGTGTAATATTACAAAGTCTAAAAGCCTGAAAAATAAACGGCTTATAATATATTTAAAGAAAAGGAGTATATTTACAAAGCAGTAAACCAAAAAATAAAATACATATTTACAGTAGTACCAATCTTTGATTATATACAGTACCTTTTGATTAAACAGATATTAATTTTGGTGTGCAGGCAATGAGCAAAATTATGCAAACATCAAAATAATGTCACTTAATAGGGTATAGTACTATGTGCGGCCAGTATGGCCTCTAATTAATAAAATATTATAAGCCATGGCATTAAGTCTACCAGTGGCTGGAATTGTGTAGGAGGGAAGCAGCATAATTTTCCTACAAGAGAGTCACTTAAGTGAACTGTCTCAGATGTCATTTTTAGTTCCAATAAATGCTTGATTGGGCTCAGATCTGATGATTAGCTCCAACCTTGCCTTTTAAGGGAATGACTGCAACCAAACCATGCACCCCACCCCATTTCAGAACGATTAGAACCCTTCACTGTTGGAGACAAAACAAAGGGCTGTAGAGATGTTTATGTTGGCATGACACATGCCTTTTTTGTCGAGAACATAGTGATAGATAATTCATCTAACTATATCACCATTGTACAATGCTTGGTAGTCCATTGACTATGTTCTTTACACCATCAAACTCATAAGTGTGCTTTGGCAGATGTGATGAGTGGCTTGTGCACTGCAACTTGACTTTGATACCTTGCCTTGTGAAGTTCTTTACATGCTTATTTGATGTAACTGACTAATTGCACCAAAGGATGAAATTGGCACTCATTTGATCTGCAAATTCTTGCTAGTTTTACCTAGCACATTTTAAATTACTGTAGGTATATTACAAACTTGGATTGTGCACTTCCACTACTGTTGCCCTTTGCTGATGATTTTCCTCTCTTGGAGTTTCATGCTGACATCAACTTAAACATTGATGTTCTTGAAACATTAGCAACTTTAGCTGCTAGATCACTGAAGTTCCTTCCAAATGTACCCCAATAATCACTTTCTTTAGAAATCAGAGGCCTTACTTAGGTCTCAAATGAGATACTGGTGGTTGATTACTTATATCATCAAATAAAAGCATGCTAGTTGATTCACACCTCTGTGACTCAGAAAGGATGTCACTTTCCAATGACATCTGGAGTTTTCTTCCCAAGGCACATACAGATTATTATTATTGATGAAGATATTGCATTTTCTAATATATTGAACTCAGATTCAGTCATGTTTGGGTCAGCCTTGGTATACACAAGTTGCAGAACCAGTTATGCAATGTGAAACTTCCTACATTTTCATATGAAGTGATGTGAGCCAACTTCCTGTGACATGTGTTTCTGTGCCCCCAAGGAAGCTTTTAAAATCACACTCAGAGGGCTAAACGTTCTCTGACTCTCTTTTCCCACATGAAGGCCCCATGGACATGAATATATTTATAGAGTTTGTAATTGAGTATCAAGCATCATATTAATGCAGAATTTGTGTCTATGCATGGTTGAGATTACAGAGTATACAAGATGACTAGAATGTGAAACTGCAAGTCACTGAGTTTCTACGGAGTTTGACTGGAATATATAGAGTTTGTATTGTTTGTTTTGGTTTGCAGATGACTAGTATGTGAAACAGGATTTCATGCAGATTCTATAGTATGTTAAATAGATTGTTTGTTGGATGTAGTTTATGTTAGAGTAACGGCTGAGAACAGAAAGTAGGCTAATAGAGTTTATTGGTTTGTGTATTTTGTATTACTTTAGATTATGTGAGACAATGTGATGTTCCAAATGAGAATTGCAGTTTTGATAACGAAGATTGTGACTTTAATATGTGACTGTGTTTCCAAAATGGCTGACGTGCCATATTGTTAACTTCTGCAAAGCAGTACAATTGTGGGACTATACACTTGATTTATGGGACACAGTGAATAAGGAATATGGTGCTTGAATCAAATATGTATAGTTTGTGATTGTACTGTGAACTGATAAAGCTGGAGTTTGTGAGGTTTATAGTGCTGCTAGTCCTGAAGAAATGGAGATCTTGATATGAGAGTTATGGTGGCCGACAATGTGCCATGTGTTTAGGATGGCACATTGCACTTGTGCTTGTAGTGCCACAAGTATCTACTTTAAATGGTGTCCCGATCAAATATTAATTAAGTGTTGCCACACCATAAAAACATATTTATTGTCCCACTGGTAATGAAATAGTAAACCACTATAATATAATAAAATAAAATAAAATAACAAATCCCACGCATATAATCATTAAAGAAATTTAGGCCACTAATTTATTCTTAAAATAATTTGGCCCCTGTAAGAAAAGTATTAATCATTTTTGCCCCGCTAAACAAGAAATCATGATTACCATCATAAATAAAACTTGTATTGTGTCTCCTGGTATATTAACAATGGCCAGAGAACTCTAACAGCATGCTTTTTTTCTGTTAAATATCTGGCAAGTTTTAGTTTCTGTTGAAACTCCAACGAGTTTCTGTTTAATCGAGTTTGACTAAAACATGGACAGGATAGGTGTTTTAAAATCAACACAAATCACCAGAGATTGGATTTTGAAATGTCAAAATTGCAGGTTAATATATATGGCAACTTTGCACATAAAATAGTTGGTGATCTCTAGCAATTTGAAATGATTTCAAATCGCTGAAAAAATTGCATCTTGATACATTTACCCCCTGGGCACCAATCGCATATCTGCTAATATTTTAGCACAAAGGGTTGCTATGAAATTCTTGAATAAAGGGACCTATTGTCATGGCTCCATGTAAAACCATTTTCTATTTGTCTTAAACATGAGCACTGAACTTGGTAGCAGCAACAAACTACTTATTTCATCCTTAGCCTTTGCATTGACAAGACAGTCAGCATTGAAAATATGATCAAAAAGTGAATCATATATTGTTGCCTTGCTATGCAAACATTAGTCTTCAGTTTTGTATCTGCAGTTCTGTAAGAGAGGGTACTGGAGAAATGTATTGCTGCTGAAGAGAGCCTTTCAGGACCACATGTATTTTCTCCTCTGTCAGATAAAGGTAAACTGATAGGTTTAATGGAAGAGGCACAGGAGATTGTGTCTGCTGCTGTGGTTACCGCTAGAACACATTATTTTAAATAGGTATTTGGTACATGTAGTTAAAGAGGCTGATACAAGTATGATAACAGTTGACCTCTAAATAACTTTTAAGAGTACCAGCAGAACACAATAAGATCCTTTCAAATTTCACATTAATTCATTGAGAAACTTCTTGAAAATACATAGTTGATGTGGGGGGTAAGTGGGATGTGTGTTCAATTTTCACTATATTTGCACTTAATACTTCTGCAACACAAATATTTCAGAAATTAAAAAAAAAACACAGATTGCTCTAAACAAAGCACCTTCTATAAATGGTTTTCCTCCCTATAGTGAACAGGGAGGAATTACAGGTATAAGAATTAACAAATAGCATGACTATAGGAAATAAAGCATAATCATAATGGCATTGTAATATATCAAATGAATCCATTTATGATTGGTGTTTACCTATAATTTAGGGTGTACTGAATTTATTTCAAAGCAGACCCCTACTCTCAATGGTTTAATGTTTATTCTGTGGCTCTGCAGACTTAAGAACTACAAGATACCATTCTCCCCTGTTAGGGAAACTGAGCAGCTTCAAAGGCTCCCAGCCGGGTATAGGAGTGGGGTTTGGCACCTCAACAGATGCTAAGGAGCTATTCCCAGCATGTGGTCTTACTCAAGGAGTCCACATGATGGCTTCCTATATTTATATAGGCAAATATAATTCAGTTCCCAAAATAGTTAAACAGTTAAAATCAATATATCAACCACATATTCATAAATAGCATGATGAAGAGCAGCTCATACATTGAATAAAGCTATTTGTGAGTGGAAATCAGTATCAGCTCAACTAATCCACTGGACCCAATGAACCTATGCATGTTTGGTATCTATAAATTGGTAAATTTGTATTGGATGTATTAATAATAAAATTGTGTATGTGAGAGGAGGAGGAGGGAGTTAGAAAAAATATCTTTAAAAAAGATGAAACCACTTACAAGATCTTGTCAGTCTTTTGGGAAATCAATCAACATTGATAAGCTGTCAATCTTCCAAGCCAATTTCCCTTGGTGCAGATTTTACAACTCATATGCAAGATTATACTCTGAACTTTCTCCTTTTATTTTGCTTGTTTGCCGTATTTTTTTGTCACCTTTTATTCTTTTTTTTATTACCTGCAAGCATTGTACTTTTTGTATATTAAATCTAAAAATGTAATAAGTGCTGTCTCTATTGCTTTAATTGAATTTACTGCCTGTTTAGAAGAGGTGGATTGCTTGGCTGTGTAAACCCTTTAAACCAGTGTGAAGTGTTAACCGTTTTCGCTATAAGAGCACAGCATGTGCGCAATTGGGTAATTAAGTCATAGGCTTGCTACGGGCCTTATACATAGCTGGTGGCAGTTGCAGAGAGGTGTGGAAGTGTGTGCCTGTGTTGGGAAAGGGACCAGTTAAATCTGTAGCCTAAGGGATAGGTGAGAGTGAGATTGAGACTTGAATCCTGTGTGTTCCCTTACAGTAAACTTCACAAGTCACAAGTGCGCAGAGTGTGGTCTATGACAGGTAAAGGCGGCCATGAGTTGTTTGAGGTGATATTTTGTTTGACTGGTTGGTTATTTGATAAGATATATGATTATATGATCAGGGAGCTGAAAGAGCTGGCTATCACTGACACCACCAAACTAGCTTCATAACAATGACTTACTGCAGTAAATATTTATTGTGCTATTCAGCAGCAAATATTCAAGATTGTGGCACATTTAGAGTGGATTGAGTTTGATTGTAGAAATTATAAAGAAATTCAATGTTAGGGGGTGCCATGGGCTCCAGAAAATCTGTAGTTATGCATGTGGGGGCACCATCACAAAATTTTGATTTGGAAAACAGTAAAGTACGTGACAGATCCTTTCCTACATAGACACAATATGACAGATTGTCAAGGCTTCCTTCCTTTAAAGGAAAACTGTAATGAAAACATTACATTTTGTTATAACACATGTTTATGTGTGTAAAGATAGATTGCTACTTTTCTATAAACTATTGCTCAGTACACAGAGTAAACATGTCTTATAATAAGATGGCTGCTGGTGTCATATGTTTTAAGTGATATGGCGACATATATAACATGTCAATTATAAAATCTGTCAGTAGCAGCTGCTTATTTTAAATCCAAACAGAAACTGATGAATTTGAATCAATAGTATAAAGCATGTAGGAGAACTCACAAGTGTACTCAGGATGATCTGAAGATGCTACACACTTAAAACCAGCTGCAAGAAACCTTTAAAATTTGCCAAGGCCTGATTCGTTAGGGCATGTATCTGCTGATTTTGTGTGTATCGTAGACAAAATCACTCTGCGCATGACCAGAACAGATATATACGGCACAGAAACAATGAGAAACAGCTCTGTAGGTAAGCAATGTCCGTGCGGTAGTGAGCAAAATGAACACAACTTTGGGGAGTGAAGTGGGTGGGGAAGGGGCGTTTTGCTGTGGTCATTGCACAACAGGGCCATGCCAAACTCGAGAGCATGCAGTGAAGACCAAATCAAGCCCTGCACATTTCAAATTCATTTGTTTTATTTGTCAAAACAGATGCTCCAGTTAAGCGGCTAGTCTAAGTCCCGATCAATAATGTTGACAGTCTCGTATGCATGCTAGCAGATGAGTTTGCAAGGTCAATTATAACATTTATTTTTATGTTCAGTAGACATTAACAACATTCTAATAAATGTATTTCATTAAAGAATATATATATATATATATATATATATATATATATTTTTTTTTATTTTTTTTTAAAATCTGTTTTATCATTAATGCATTTATTATTCCCATGTGATATTAATTCAATATTTCTTTGTTTCCTGTGCATTCTTTTAACAATTTATAATCCACATACTAATGTGACTTAGTTACATTGGAGTTCTGCTTGGTTTTTTTTTTTTGTATAAAATAATAATAATAATAATAACAATAATAATAATAATAATAATAATAATAATAATAATAATACATGACTGTACTTTATACATGAAAGTATTTTATCCCTGGTGCAGTACAGGTCCCAGGATGGCCAGGCTGCCATTAAGTAGCACTAGTACCACAAGCACAAGCATACTCTATGACTGCAAAGCCATGCTGGGAACTATAGTGCCCCAAAGAAACAGGTAACTACAACACAGACACAAGTGTAAACATAATTTATAAGGCCTTAATCTACACACACATTATTGGTCCTCTACATGAAGGGTCTGTCATCCTTAATACACTGTGTGATTCAAATAAAACCAAAACTCTGATAGATGATGCGCAATCAGCTCCCATGCAAAATAAGCTCTTTGTGAATACATTATTTCTATTATTTAAAATGTATATTAATATAAATTATTATACATTAATATAAATAAATAGTTGAGTTGAGTTGTGTTCAGTTCATTTTATAATAAATAGCCTTGAGTTTACTTTTCAGGTAAATACAACATTCTATATATATATATATATATATATATATATATATATATATACTGTAAAACTAAAACCTTAAATAAAGTAAATACTGTTGTATTTGCTTAAGAACCCTACTAAAAATTAATCTGAAAGCAATTTATTATAAAATAAACTCAACTCAATGCACCTCAACTCTGATAAACTTTTTATTAATAATACCAATGTATAACAAGCTCTCATGAATGCGTGCCCTAATGAATCAGGCCTCCAGTGTCTAATGCCTCTGCCTTAGCAATGTCTATTATGTGCTACTTCAGTATTTATCTCGGTATGCTAGACATTGTTCTGATTGCCTGATACTGACCTTGTCTATTTGCACTGAATTTTCTTGCTGCAGTGAACCTGACTTTGGCCTGCTTTGTGACTCTGATACTGTACACCTCTGAATCCACCCCTGGCCTGTTCCTAACTATGTTTTATGTCATGTTTTATGACAGCTACTGTCCAGTCAGGTGTACATTGGGGCTGCATCCTATGTGCACCCTGAACCCTACACTCCCTTGTGGGTGTCTTTGGAGGAAACCAGAATATCAATTAGACCCTATATCTTGAATGAACTACAACAAACTTCTCACTGCAAGGTAAAGTACTCATAACATTTTGCTCAGGTCATTGACAATGCTAATGTCCCATCACATATAACAATCATACAGGACCTGTCCAAATGTGTTGGGAAGCAGAAAATAAAAGAAGACCAAGGTCTTTATTACTTTCTCCAAGGTCTTTATTATTTTATGGATGCTCTGAAGCCCCCTGAAGTGACTGGTGTTACAGTTAGGGATGTGCACCGGCGACTTTTGGTGTCTCGTGTTTTGTGTTTTGGATTCGGATTTGCTTGAGGTTTTGGGTTCGGATTTGTCTCGCAAAACACCTGCCGAAAGGTTTTGGTTCGGATTTAAGGTTTTGGATTCAGATTTTTTTTTAAAAAAGCATAAAAAGTTCAAAAATCACGTTTTTGGGCTTATTTTCATTCCTACGCTATTATTAACCTCAATAACATTCAATAACAATCATTTCCACTAATTTACAGTGTATTCTGAACACCTCACAATATTGTTATTAGTCCAAAACGTTGCAACGAGGTATCTTTCTGGACTGCGTAGTGGAGTGGTCCCCACAATATAATAAGAAAACCATCAACTGGTCTTAATTACACCAAAAATTGTACCTGGACTGCGTAGAGGAGTGGTCCCCACAATATAATAAGAAAACCATCAACTGGTCTTAATTACACCAAATATTTTACCTGGACTGCGTAGAGGAGTGGTCCCCACAATATAATAAGAAAACCGGCATCAACTGGTCTTAATTACACCAAAAATTGTACCTGGACTGCGTAGAGGAGTGGTCACCACAATATAATAAGAAAACCATCAACTGGTCTTAATTACACCAAAAATTATACCTGGACTGCGTAGAGGAGTGGTCCCCACAATATAATAAGAAAACCGGCATCAACTGGTCTTAATTACACCAAAAATTGTACCTGGACTGCGTAGAGGAGTGGTCACCACAATATAATAAGAAAACCATCAACTGGTCTTAATTACACCAAAAATTATACCTGGACTGCGTAGAGGAGTGGTCCCCACAATATAATAAGAAAACCGGCATCAACTGGTCTTAATTACACCAAAAATTGTACCTGGACTGCGTAGAGGAGTGGTCACCACAATATAATTTAAAACCCTCAAATGGTCTGAATCCTACCAAAAATTGTATCTGGACTGCGTAGAGGAGTGGTCCCTACAATATAATTAAAAAACCCTCCACGGGTCTGAATTCCAAAAAAAAAGTTTCTTGACTGCGTACTGGGGTGGCCTCGGTACACAACTTTTTACCGGGGCCACAATATAATTAAAAAACCCTCCACGGGTTTGAATTCTACCAAAAAAGTTTATGGACTGCATAGTGTAGTGTTCCCCACAATATTATTTAAAAATTTTGCAGCAACAGTCAACGTTGTTTAATATCTGATACACCTCTATCTGGACTGCATAGTGGAGTGGCCCCGGTACTAAATTTGGTACCGGGGCCACAATACCTCCTCCAACTTCCAAGTGTAGTGTTTATAACTTATAAACACTACAGTAGTTCTAGCACGTCAATACCTCTTGTTTTAAATTATGACAGGGCATTTTACTTTTGCTTTAATTTTTTGAATTTGTTGACATTTTGTTTTACTTTTTGAACATGGCAAACGACTGTTGAATGGTCACATAATGCCAAAAAAAGAGTTGCAAGATGGAATTGTCCTTGGGCCCTCCCACCCATGTTGTTGAAATAGGACATGCACACTTTAACAAACCAATCATTTCAGCGACAGGGCCTACCAAACAACTGTGGCTGAAATGATTGGTTTGTTTGGGCCCCCACACCAAAAAAACAATTCATCTCTCCCTGTACAAACTAAACAGGCTCTACTGAGGAAAGATGTCGTCCTCATCCTCAACCTCTGATTCCTCTCCCCCTACAGTGTGTACTTCCTCGTCCTCACACATTATCAATTCGTCCCCGCTGGACTCCACATCCACAGGTCCCTCTGTACTATCTGGAGGGCAGTGCTGTACTTCATTGAGGAATTGATTATTCATTTTTATAAACATCATTTTTTCAACGTTGTGAGGTAGCAACCTCCTTCGCCGCTCACTGACCAGGTTCCCCGCTGCACTAAAAACTCTTTCTGAGTACACACTGGAGGGGGGACAACTCAGGTAAAATAGAGCCAGTTTGTACAGGGGCTTCCAAACTGCCTTTTTTTCCTGCCAGTAACAATATGGACTGTCTGACATGTCTATTTGGATGGTGTCAGCAAAATAATCCTCCACCATTTTTTCTATTGTGACAGCATCCAATGCAGCAACCGTAGACATGTTTGCAATGATTGGCAGGTCCTTCAGTCCGGACCAGATGTTATCAGCATCCCCGCCAGCGGGTCTTTTAGGAAAACTGAGCTTTTTCCTCGCAGCTTTATCCTCCAAATTTTTGTTTTCCATTATATGTAGCACAAGAGAGCGTACCCCTAAGCCACACACACTCGGCAAAGCCTTTACAAATTATATGCGGCACAGGAGAGTACCACTGGACTTATACTGCAGAATCAGTGAACTTTGTAATATTGCAGTACCAATGGACTTATACTGCAGGATTGTTTTTGGATATTTTTTTTTAATTTCTTTTTTTTATAATTATTTTTTTTATAACTTTTTAAAATTTTTTTATAACTTGGGAATAATGGGGAAATAACAATGCCCTTAGAAGGACAGAGCACAGGACACAGCACCACTGGACTGAACAGGACACAGCACAGGACCCAGCAGCAACACTGAACTCAGAAGGACAGAGCACAGGACACAGCACCACTGGACTGAACAGGACACAGCACAGGACCCAGCAGCACCACTGAACTCAGAAGGACAGAGCACAGGACACAGCACCACTGGACTGAGCACAGCACAGCACAGCACAGCACCGGATATAGCATGGCAGAGGACCACCTAACACAACCTCCCTCTACCCTGATCAATGCCTGAGTGAAGATGGCGGCGGCCAGCGGGGAATTTATAGAATCCGAGTATCGCGAGATCCGACAACAGGATTATGACTCGGAGCCTCGCTTTCAGTTTTGCAATTGGCGGGAATACCCGGATCTGTGTCGGATAGATACAAAATACTGAAAGGCCAATCTTGTGAGATGTTGTCTAATATTGGGGATACATCTAGTGTATTTTTAAATATAAATAATAATAATAATATAAATAATATAAATAAAATAATATACATTTTTAAATATACTGCATAATGTTGCAAGGTAAAAGTAGATCTTTCAATGAAGATTTGTTAAGAGAAGCTGAAAATACACTTAACAGCTTAATCAGAAAAGTGTTACCTGCAGAGACCTTGTTCACCTTTATTTCAAGCTCTTGAGACTACACAATATTGCACAGTGAATTTCTCTCAGAGTACCATCGAAGTAAACGAACTTCAGGCAGTTTTAGAGTAAATAATATGCCAATGCTTTGCAGAAACAACCAGGATGACTGTAGTAAATGGTGTGGGGTGCTTATTAAATACTAATTGAACCTGATACTTTTAATAGTTGAGGAAATTGGTAATGAATTACTTAAGACTAGTGATGATTTAGAAAGTTTTAATATCTCACATCTAAAATCACTTTTAGAGGATAAGACAGACATATGGATAGATAAGATCCAGACTCAAGTTGAAAATTATTAAAGAGACCTTATTGCATTTTAAAGGCAAAAATGGGTGAAGTGGCTAACAGCAATAAAAATCATACAGTCTACCATTGACTGATGAGACAACAGCTCATTGATGCAGATCAGAAGCCTTTCTACACAGATGACATACAATTATCACAATCTACATCAGAATCTAAACTGTTAGAAATGCAAAAAGAAGGTATTCCTGGAAGAAAGTATAGTCTTAATATTTAATCTATCTGATAAAATACCCACACCAGCTGAGGTCTCATTACTTTCCATGGGTCCTACATTTGTGCCAACTACTAACTTTCAGTGGTCAACAGACCATTGCAAATTGATATTGATGGAAATTTTCTATATAAATTTTCCCCCTGTTAATAACAAATGCACTATATCTGTTGCATTTGATCTGTCATCTAACAATGATAGAATAAAGAAATATTTGTGCCAAAATCATCCAAACCCAAAACATCAGAAACTATAATTATTAGATCTGCAGACAACTAGCACATATGAAAACATAAAGGAAGTTGGATTTTAATCCAAGCATGATGATTAAGAATAAGATTGATAATGCTGTAGACCAAGCAGTACCATGTGGTTGGCTTGAGGACAAAATAGGACATTTGCTTACAATGTAATCTCCTGTGAGTCCTATTATATATTTATTACCTGATACACAGAATTCTGGAACCCCCCAGCTAGCATGCTTATGTGCTTATGTTAGTTTTGGTTATTGGGTCATAAACTATTGCCCAATTTTATAACTTTCTACAAATGTGTGTGAGTGAAGTACCTACCTATTTAAAAGATACTGCAGTTTTATTTTACAAAAATAGTTAACATACAGAATATTCCTACACAGGCTTGGAAGGCAACAATGGATATGTCCTCACTGTACATGAATATTACACATGACCAGGGAATACAGGAGAACCCTATGTGGTAAAACACATGGGAAACCTTCAACTGAATTTCTAATTAATTACTTAAGCTGATTTTAGAATATAAATTTAAGTATATAGATTCCTTTTATTCAGCTAGGAGGTACTGCTATGGGATCAAATCTGACATCAGCATATGCTAACATATATAGGGACTCACTTACAGGAGATGCCTTGATGCTGGCAGGTGAGCTTAATCCCAATATAGCTATATTGTTCACAAACTTCTCCTTTATGTATATTCTGACACATAGTGATTTATATATTGTTTGTTTGTGAGTGCCAGACAATAACTTTCTTTTGTTAGGATATGTACATTGGTCTCATTTGTCCTTGGCTGCCGTCTCAAATTATTTTTTCACTTGTACACATTTTATTAATTTAAAGAAACATGCCTTTTTCTCTTTTACTATTTTCTAGTTTGTTTTTCTGCGAGTTGTCCATTACCTCAGGGTGCTGCATGCTTTATAAGATGGAGGTTCAGAGAAGGTTTAAAATGTGACACTCTGAATATAAATTTGTATCACTAGCTTAGGGACTCACCTACAGGAGATGCCATGAAGTTGGCAGGTGAGCTTAATCCAGATATAGCTATATTTCCGCTAAGATATATATGTCTGAATATGAACATATTCTCTACATGTGGATGAAGCTCTTCTACTATAAAATATACGTTGACAATGTATTTCTGATTTTGTCTTACACTAAAGAGTTTATTCTGCTGGTAGAGAATTTTAACAAGCTTGACACATCAGTACACTCCACCTACAACATAGCCAGAGAAAAGATGGATTTTCTTAATGTCACTGTGCTCCACAAAGATTTGGGGTTAGGTATAACCCTATACCAAAAACCGACAATTTACAATACTTTATTGTATGCAACTAGTTACCACTCTACTCCAATTAAGTAGTGCCTCACAATATTAGCTCATGCCTGTTTTAAAAATAATACAGAACCAGACTTGAATCACGTCCATTGGATGAAATGAAAATTGATTTTAGGGAGACGATAACCCACAAAAATGATGGCGAGGTTTCTCACCAAGTCAATAAAATTTGCGGTCCATATGAAGTAACCTATATTAGAATGACAATTGCGAGCTAGAGAGATAGGATGGTAAACCACAGATCCTCCAGATTAGATCAGACATATGTTTACTAATAGACAGACAGATAAACCAGTGGCAAAGCATTTTCTACTTATTAGTCATCAAGTGTCTACCCTTAAATACATGATGATTGATTGGGTTCTACCACAAAATAGAGAGGGTGATAGGGAGCTGATGATCCGATAAAGGGAAGCCAAATGGATCTACCACTTAAACACAGTGGTGCCTAAAGGCCTTGAATATTTTTTAAAATATAGTTAGGCTGCATGAATTTTATTTATGGATTTATACAGTGGTGGGATTCAGCTGGCTCTCATCAGTTCGCCAAAACCGATACCTAATTTAAGGCTCGGTTCGGCGAACCGGTTACTGCAGGTTGAGTTCGCCCATTTCGTTGGTGGGGGGGGAGCAGGATCCTTGAAAAGAAAAAACTCACCTGACTCCGGCGTCAGCAGTCCTCCTCTTTGACCATAGGTTCCTTTATCCTTATTTAATATGTCTAAGTTTTTAGCTGATTCTAGAAGTCATGTTGTTATAAAAGGTTAGGATCCACTCAATGGAGATCATGACTAATCTACAAGGTCAATTCTATGTACATTTTGATCAATGTTCTGTGAAATGAGCCCTCTTTTGCCTTTAGTTATGCATCTACTAGTACTACTCTGAGAGCCCTCAGTTATGTAGAAACGTATGGCCAAGGTAGTATATTGTTTGCATATTTGCTTATTTTATTTCATTATACTAATTAACAGGTTGTGTATTGCTACCTGTGCTAATGCCTAATAAGACCCATTACTCCTTTTTACTTTATGGTATTTTATTTACATGCTGGAATCTACATGCTTTTTATTAGGGTTTTCTTGTTGTCAATTACCAGATATCATAGCTATTTACTTCTGGTTCCATGCATTCCACACTGTAATACATGATGTTCTGGGAAGCAAATTAGGATTTGCCTCTGATCTCCATTGACTGCCTTTTTTTTGTAACATTTTTTTAATAGAAAAAAATAAACCAATACCATCCAGGTTTAACATACAACAGTGTATCAAAGCAGTAAATGGATACATGCAAGACAGAACTACATACAAGTAAACCTTGAATTGCAAGTAGCATCCCTAACAGTCGAAGAGGACACAAAGGAACATTTAAATCAATCAAATAGTATCTTGCATTTAAGAGTAAGGCAAGGCAGAGAAGTACACAAGTATAATAACAAACGGCTAGGGAAACAAGGAGGAAGGGGAATATTGGAAGGTGATAATCAGAGGGAGGACCATGAATGGTATTCTATCCTAGGACCTGATTCATTAAAGATCTTAATTTAAGATTATTTGTCCAGGAGACTTAAATAAGAAGTTTCTTAAGTTAAGATCCTTAATGAATCAGACCCCTAGTGTCCATGATCTCTGGGTGGAAACTGAGGGAGGTATCATAGGTGGACAGGGATTACAACTATGTTTAACCAGCTCATGATGGCATGGATTGTATGAAATTATATATTGTAGAGTCTGTAAATTCTAACCAACTACTCCAAATAGTGCAGTAGACTGCAAATTTGTCGGCATAGGAAAGGGCTGATGTTGTCCATACTCCGGAGATATTCTATCCTGGTAAACCACTCTTTAAAAGTTGGAGGGGTAATAGACCATCAGTGAACCGGGATCATCGCTTATGCAATTTTAAAAGAGATTTATATTTTGATACTGGTATACAGATCTTATTAAGGAGCTAAAAAGATGGAGTCTCTGGATATTTGTCTCCCAGTACAGTTTTTTAAATTAATATTACACCATTACAAAAGTTGCGCAATTTATAACACTGTCACCAGATGTGAAGAGGTGATCCCACAGCCTCGTTACCCGTCCAACATGTACTAAGGATCCCTGGGAAGATTCTCACCAGGAGACTTAGACAATAATACCATCTGGTCAGCACCTTATATTGGTTTTTCAGGACCTGTACGCTAACTGAACAGGCCTGGGTGGCACAACATATGTCTGCCTAGTCATTTTCCCAATCTGCACCACCAAGGTTCCATTCCCAATTTCTTGCAAATTTCAGGAGAGCGTCAAACAGGTTCTCCATAAGCAGTTTATAAATCATGGACAACAAGTGGGATGGACAAGCAAAGGACGAACACATGGATTCATATATTGTGGATACCCTGCTTGTCTTTATGTACATTGGCTGAGATCAGAAAATATTTTATCTGGAGATAATGGCAGATTTCTGAATTGGGCTGCCCCACTTTGCTTCAATTTCGCTGAATGTGGAAACACCTGAAGAAGACACCAGCTGTCCCCCAAGTGTAATTCCAATAAATAGAGGCCTTATCAGAGAGGTCCAGTGGGAAGTCTGGATTGGTGAATGAAAGAGTCATAGGGGGGGTTTGGGAAGATATACACTTTAGCATCCGCAACTTTCCTCTTCGAACTAGAGTCGGACTATGGTTAGATTCTGTAGATTGGGCAATTTGTGAAACCAGGGAGTCAGTTCTGTATGAGTTTGAAGGGAGCTGTATTCTATAAATACCCACTGTTTACCACCTCGTAATTTAGTTCACTCTAAGATTCTACCAAGTTTTCGAGTTGAAGTCCACCCAAATGTTTGCGTCTCTATAGGATATCATGTCGAAAGCAAGGATTTCTCCCACTCCACACAAAGTCTTTTATGATTCAATGTAAATTTGCGAACCAATTCTGCTGGATATGGATGGTTGCGGCTTGTAGTAGGTATAGGGTCCTTGGGAGAAATTTCATCTTGACTATGTTGGTCCTCCCTATTCAGAAAAAGCCTTTCTTTCGCCACCCTCTCAGATCTGCATTAAGTCTACTCACTATGGAGAGTAAGATGTCTTGAAAGATCTTTGAAGTATCTCTATCAATAACCACTCCCAAATATTCAAGATCGGTTGGGTACCATTTCAAAACATAGGCATTTTTAAGGCCTTCCACCATAGCATTGGGAGAAGAAATATTCAGGACTCTGGACTAGAGTTTTTGACAAATTTCTGAGAAGATTTGAGTGAGAGACAACTGGATTGGTGCATTCATCCTAATGGCTCTTGCCAAGGCCTCCATATAGAGTACAAAAATAGAGGTGAAAGGGGGCTCCCCTGCTTAGTTCCATTAGTAATCTCAACAGGATCTGAAAGGGCACCATTAAATTTTAGTGGTGGGATATTTATAAGGGGCCAGAATCCTGTGTAGGTCTAGCGGACCCAGACCCAAGTGTACCAGTATACTTTGCATAAACCTCCAGTCTATCCTATCAAGGGCATTTTCGGCATCCATGCAAAGAAGAATGGAGGGATTAGTAGAACTTGAAGGTACAAGTTTTAAGTCTATAACCTTGGTGGTTGTGTTTTCCCGTGCCTCTTGAACCAGAACAAAACTCACCTGATCAGAGTGGATCAATTTAGGAAGGAGGACTGTTAATCTGTTTGCTATGAGTTTCACATATAGCTTCACGTCTACAGTAAGTAGCGTGATTGGTCTATAACTGGGACACTGGGATGAATTCTCTCCCTCTGTTGGAATAACAGTGATGTGCGTCTACAGAGACTGTTTAGAAAAATGGGTGCTGTCGGAAATAGCATTAAAACATGAATCATCAGGGGAACCAATTTGTTTTTAATTATTTTGTAATATGCATTAGTGAAACTGTCCAGTCTGGGACTTTTCCCAGAGGAAGAAAACTTAATGGCTTCCAATGAACTCTTCTGAAGTGTGGGACTGTTTGAGGAAAATTCTATCAGCATCTGAGAGGGTAGGAAATCTAATCTCCACTAGAAATAAAGCAATAGATTTTTGTTGGAAATTATGTTCCTCCTGAGGGACCTGACGAGTAAGGTTATATAATTTGGCATAGTATGAGTGAAATGCGGCCGCAATCTTAGTGGTCAACCGACACTCTTTTCCTTGTTTGTTTTTCATGGACCCTATGTTTGAAGTGGCTCTTTGGGTCCTCAAAGCTCTACCAAGCAGCGTGACTGATTTGTTTCCCCACTAAAAAAAAGTGGCTGCAGCACTTATGAGAAAAACAGGTTGTCCCTGATTTGGAGCATAGAATTGACAAATGTGTAGTATCGGTTAAACAGTTTACAGTTGATTAGGAAAGTAAAGGCAAATGCTTAGAGAGGAGAATAGCAGCCCCCAGAAATTTCCCTTGGTAATTGTTACTAAAGTAGGACAATGGAAAATAGTGGTTGTGGAAGTGAGGTGCCTCACTCTGTTGAAAATCAGTTTCTTGGACAAAGGCAATCTTCATTTTGTCTCTCTGAAACTCATGTAGGGCTCTAGATCGTTTTTGTGGAATGATAAGTCCCTTGGCATTAATTTAAGTAATTTTACGTTTTGTGGTCATATTGGATTTACAGTGTAAAGAATGTATAGAAAAACAATATATAGATCATATATCTGTACATGTGACCTGAACCCTAATTGATGGAAAAGGGGAAGGGAGGGGAAGTAATGGGAAGGGGGAAGACTGGGAGGAAAGAAAGGGAGAGGGTGACAGACAGCACTGCAAAGAAATAAGCAAAATGTCAGCAATAACACAGTATGAGAACTGTTCCTGAGAACTGGGAGGAACGATGCCGCCTCATTCTCAGGTAAGAACTTAAGCGGTAGTGGGTTCACCGGGGGGTCTGTGACAGTGACAACTAATGAATTTAGTGTAGACATCAGAAAAACATTAGGAACCACAATGCTAGTAAAATAGCAGAGTAATTAGGAATAATGGTAAAAAATTTAACTTGTGGATACTTGGAGATTAGGCTAAATACACCAAATGAAAGGCATTTTGAATAGTAAAAAAGTCGGGTGATGGAGATGTAGGAATTGAATGAGACTAATGTCACTGAAAGGAAATGCAGTTAGTGGATGAGCAGCCGAACTTACCCAAAAAATGTATTAACTAGAAATGACGAAGGGCAATGGGGACTCTCAGCAAATGAAATTAGATTAATGGCTCCATTTACTTGTTAGGGAAGCTATAAAGGAGCAAGGCAGTACATTTCAAGAGGATGAAGTCAAGCCATCTAAAGATATAACCTTATATAACATTTTGGCGGATCATCAATTGTCTTGAGCTCATCATTTCTGGAAACCTAGAGGAGAAAAGAGCAGAAGAAAAAGAAAGGGTACATATTTGCAACAGTACAATCACCAGTCTCTAAGCTTCAGTAAACCAGATATGACATAGATGGAGTGACTTGCAATTGTGTTAAAACAAAAAATTATGTTCATGGCAGGACAATCAAATGTCACTGTTTCCTGGAGAGTTCTGATGCCATTTCTTCTGGGTTTTTTTTTGAGTATCCAATGGCTTGCCATGCTCCATCTTTCTGAAGGGATAAGGACAGGGAGTGATTCTAGCAGTCAGGTAAGTCTACTTTCTGGATGTTAAAACAGAGCAGAAAGAATCCAAGTCGGAAGGCTCATTCAGGATAGCCATTTCTCCATTGTGGTAGCCCTGAAGATTAAACAGGAAGTCTCATCTTTACTTGATGTCGTTTTTCTGAAGGTCTCTGTAAGCGGTCTGAGCATCCTGCGTAATTGTAGGGTGTGCCGTGAGAGGTCTTGGAATTTTTGAATTGTTAATTCCATTTAGTCATCTTGTTTTATGGATGGATCTCCATTTCATGCATGTTATAACGCAGATGACAAATCATGTCTTTCGCTGCTCTGTTCAGGGGCCCTGGGTCTCAAGGCCCTATGGGCCCTGATAATTGTTATGAATTCATTGGGATCTTGTTCAAGAATCTCATTAAAGATTTTAGTGAGAAAGTCAATGAGCCCCTGTGTCAGGATGCCCTCCAGAATGCCTCTTATGCGCAAGTTGTTCCTACAGGCTCTAAATCAAAAACTCTGTTTCACAAATACTGTATCTCCTTTGCATGTTGCATCAAAGAGGATTGTATGAATGGACAACATTCTACCGAGGACTACTTGTGTTCCTCCAAGATAGTCATTCTGGAAGTTAGTTTAGCAAAGTCTGCTTGTAGGTCTGCCACCTCTTTACGTACAGTTTCTCGCAGTTTTACTTGCTGCATTTCAAAATCTTGCTTTGTTGGCAGTTCCTGTTTTGTCAGAAGAGACTTAAGGGGCTGACAGATAGCTGGCATGGAGGTCTTCTCCGCAGTCAATAGTCTCCTCAAATGAAAGCGTATCTGCTTCTGGAGGTGAATATGTAACCTATATGTAGAATCATGGCCGTCTGCAGCCGATGTGCACAGCTTAAGATCTCAGCCGCATAGAGACTTCAAAAAGTACATGCGGCTATCTTGGCTGCCAGGACATTCCCCACATTGACTGCCTTTATAACGTCAGGTTAATGTCTATCCTTGTTTTATGTCCTGGGGGGTAAATGTATTACATAGAGAAAAGCAAATCCATCTCGCTCTAAGGTTAGGACTTCCTCATCATTTATATCTAAGAGTTATTTATAAAATTCAAAATGAGGGGGTGCTCTCACAACCGGAGTAACTAACAGGAGAGAAATGGTGAAAGGAATCACCTTAAGAGATTGTTGATTGAGGCACTCCAGTCCCTTGGAAAATATTTATTTAAGAACAAACTTTATTGAAAATTTATTAAAAATTGATGTGCCAGATAACATCATAGTCGGCGAATATTAAAATATATTCTCTCCTGTGGGTAAATGTATTAAACTGCAGATTTTGCAAGTTGCCGATATTCGGCGACTTTGTAGGGGAAATTTTAAATGGCAATGTCTTTAAAGGCAATGCTTTTGCAATGTCTTTAAAGTCCAGTCAGGCTTTCTTATGCCTCTCTCTCGGCAGTTGGACTGCTGGGCCTTCTAGCATACAACCCCTGGGCCTTCCACTATATTTCCTAATAACACTGGATGTGGGAACATCAAGGTCTCTGGAAATTGTTTTTGTAGTCTTGAAATTGTCCATGCTTGAGTACAATCTTCTGTCTGACCTCCTCAGACAATTCACTTTCTTTCTTTTCTCCATGTTTATTGCAGTACACACAAAGATACTAAACAGACGAATAAGTTCTTTCTCTATTGAAACTCATTTAATGTATTAAGAGTTATTAATGTATTTAACTTTTTTCCATGTATTCTGATAGGACTTTATATGTATGCATTGTGCGTATCCTGCAGTGTGCTCTTTTTGTCTGCATACAGCAAGAATCTTCTAGCCAGAGCGTACTTATATCTGAATTAAAATGGAAAGGTTTCTTGAGATTGGCTTGAACTTGGATATGGGCACATATGCATGCAGTTTCCGCTGAATTTGAAAAAATTTGAAAAAAAAAAGCAAATTGTGTTCACTTTGTATTCCAAGATGAATCAGGTCCTGTGTGTTTGTCCCAGTAAGTCTATTTCAATGAATCTTTCTACATTTTGCTTTGTCTGTAAGATACTGATTTGGCGTTTGGCTGGTTGTCACCAGGACTACCCATGACAATTAGGCCCCCTGACAATTTTTGATCCCAAGCCCGGACGTCCTTGAGAGATGCGTTTGTGGTATCTCAATATCTAGCCAATGAAATTAAGCATAAACAGTTTTTTTCACAGTTTGGTTGGATAAAGTAAACAGCTGGTGGGCTAGAACGTAGCCGCTCTTATGAATTTTTTTAAAAAAAATTTAAGTTCTTGCTATAATAGCCATGTGCTCCTGATTTCCCAACAGACAGTTTACACACCTGTCCCTCCCAGTGGAAGGCCCTGGTTCTCATAAAGAGAAGTGAACGTCAGTCTTCATTCTAGATTTATTAGAAAGGGTAGCAAATAGCACAATGAATATTATACCTGATCTCCTGGTAGACTCTGAACAATCACCTATCTCATAGCGAATTGTGTGATGACCTTATTTTAGCAGTCTTAATGTAATGCACCTTCCGTCAATGTTTTTCTTTTTAAAAGACTTAAGGCCTTTGATTTATTTATATTTTTTTAATCCATCAATTGATAAGTCGCGTTCAACACAATTGTCCTGCAGGTCTTGAAAAAACTCCCAAGTGTTCATTAATGAGTCTTTGATTTGAAATATGCAATCCATCAGACAGAATCTAGGAGTTGCTAATTTATTCTGAATTCAAGTGAATCATGACAATTTGCTTATTGTCATGATTCATATTATTTCAAAATAAGTTTGTCAGTTTCTGCAGATGTGAATGATTAAGTTGATGTGGATTTCCAAAGGGACTGGTTGCATATAAACTCATTGAGGATTCTTAACACAAGGAAGGTTGATATTGATCCAGCAGCGCTATTTTTGAATTGATTCATTCAAAAAACAAATATATCTATTATATTTTTGTAACAGCAATAGAAAGTGTTGATACATGTAAATTACTATAACAGTGCATTCAAAATGTTGTTATATGGATATGGCAGAAAACAGTGAACATTTTAAAGGTGGATTTCTTTGTTTTGATGCACTTTTCTTGACAGTAGCAACTATACACTATATTGGCTCATATACCAGGGCATTTTAAAATGTTGTTAGTTAAAGTGCAGACGAAATCTTTCTATTTGTCTTCACTTTCACAGAGCATTCAAAGCACTTTCATTAACATCAATGGCTTCCCTACAGCATAGTTTATAAAATGTTTTGTTTTTGTTTTTTTAAACATATATTACCTCCACAAAAATTATGTGAAATTGTAGGTATCAGGAAGCTGTTTGTTGGTCAAGTGTAGATAAATTGTTGTGAGTCAATAGCTTGAATTTTTTGGTGTTTACACTCTACACAAAAATGCTACACCATTATGACTCTTAAGTTATGGTTGACTATTGTGAAGGTGGTGATGGATAGAAGGAGACTTTTGAGAGAGCAAGGCAGATGACCATTAGTGTCTCAGCATCAAGACACTTCTCTTTGATCTTCATGGAATTGGAAAGTACTCCCAAAAAATTTTTATTTTACCCAAATGACTATTGGCACTTTTATAAGCTCCTGGAAACTTGCACAACCAAAATACTAGAATTTCTACAGAGGAGAAGTTGCTGGTCACCATAAGGAAATGTATTATTATAACATGTTTTCCCAATCATATACTAAATAATGCATATATTATAATGACCTCTCTGCAAGACAAAATGTATTAAAATCTAATGAGGTTTTCCATGAGCTGTATGAAAGTAACTTGATGATGATGATGATTGGCATCTCTACCACATGAGTATTCACTTAAGGCGTATCATAGACTTAAAGCATTTGATGCACTTTACATGTATTTTCATGCTGCTGACACAGTAAATGAGTTGCATGTATGTCTGTGTTTTTTATGTAAAATACGTCGACATGAACTCTACATGAATCGCATTATATGCAGACATTGCATTTAAACTTTTGCTCTCTGTAATTTTAATTACCTATCTAGGTGTAGAAATATACAGGTAAATCATTGGAATCTCAACAAGTGTATTTGTTAAAACAGTGATTGTTACAAGACACAATTTTGTTTGTTACTTGTCATTATTTTAATTACCTCCACAGGTAACAAAATGCACCAACATTTTATTGTGATATTTACCAGAATATTTGATAAAATGCTACAAGTGCAAAGTGGGTAGTAGAATGGGCTATATCTGAGATATGCCTCAGTCTCTATATAGACTTAAATGTATCTCGTCCTTGTGCCTCTCTACGCTTAGAGATGCAGAATGGGGGAGGAAATGGGCGGGCTGATGGAACCAAAGGACAGGAAAAATTCAGAAATGTGGCAGGTTCAAAGAATAAACCATTTTTTTAAATAACTATAATACTAATAATCAGTGTTGTCTAATCAATTGGGATAATAGTTTCAAAAGTAATAAACATGAAAAAAATGTAAAATACAACTAAATCCATTGACACCTTAGTATTATTTAAAAAAATAAAATAACTTTATTGCACTTTAAAACACACACTGACTCGCTACTCAAACCATTAATCTGAATGGATGCAAAAAATATATCTCAGGTCACATAAATAGGGCAATGACAAATCGAGTCCAATAATCGAAGATATTGAATATACTCCAATTGTACACCCTTTATGCTTCTCACATGTAACAACATATTCTTTGCTCACAGTCACAGAAATAATCCTGGGATCCCACAAGCCATTCATATGACCCACTATTATAGTGGTGAAATTGCTGCATGCATTTAAACCCAAAGTCAGTTTCAGGATCTGACAATCATACTTGAATTCAATGATGTAACACTGTATCCAGTCGTGGACACATATTAGCAGATATATTTTCAGATTTCTTCTGTGTCATTACATATCTCTGGATTAGACTCCAAGTCTGGCGCCAGCCCAATAACACAGCGGTTGTTCCAAGGAACCTTCTGTACTCTCCAGGATCCAGTAGGATAATTGATCTTGTTAAATTGATCCCACTTCCAGATCAAAGTGACAAATGTCCAAAAAAATACCAATAGCTCCTATCAGAAAATCATCAATGCTTACTGATGTATTTTATTGTATTTGGGCAATTTCTTCAGAGAACCATACAAATCATCCTATTAATGGTAGTTAGGCTGATTGCCACAATGGGAAGGTCTTTTTAAACCTTCTCAAGGTGTACTTAGCTTAAATATATTTCTAAAATATTGAGTAATCTTGTTAAATATGTTATTTTACAAATACATACCTCTAAACAAACGGGTCTAGTGAAATTCAATCACCAGTCCATGGAGGTTTTGATCAGTAGTCAATAAAAGTTTACTTTTTAATGTTAACACAAACTCAGAAGACCCAAAACACCATTAGGGCAAAAAACAAGACATCTAAGTGGTGTCACAAGTGTAGACAAAGCACGCTTGTCAACTATTACAAAGAAGTTAACAGCATTGTTAGCTAAAAGAGTACAACTACCCTATTGTTAAGAGATAATGCAAATTAAAAATGATGATGTTAAGGTAGAGGGGGCAGAGTAAGAATGGATAGATGTAGTTTACTTATATTTGGATGAATATAAAAATACAGATTTAGAAAGAGGGCGTTATGGTTGTTAAATATATTGCAGTTGCGCCTCAAATGCGCCACTCTATCTCCGCATTCTGTTCCTAGATAGGCTCATTATCTACACTCACTTTTATACACTTATACGTAAATAACCTTGCCTTATGCAGTCCTTTCATCATGTGAAATAACTCTAAAGCCTTACAGAATTACTCATCCAATACCTACTGTTTCTCAACGATATTTCACAGTATATATATATAACCAATAACTTACAACATGTATAAATATTTAAATGAAAGTGTTTTACTGTTAAAATATTTGTATGTTTAAATGTACATATACACCCATAAAACCTTGCACTTACTGTTCATACATATATTATAATATTGTTCAACACAAGAAATTTCGGGGAACAATATCAACACCACTGTTTATTCCTTACACTAACTGTTTTCCTTTATACTATACTTACACTCTTTATAATACGGTTACACTCTTTATACTATGCTTAGGAGGAGATTCAATTGCCGACAATATGGTTCGCTCATATTGTCGGCAATTACAGTAGAAATCTCCACTCATTTTCCGGTGTATGGAAAAATGAGCAGAGATTTCTGTCAAATCTCCACTGTGAGGTGTATCGTGGATGTTCCAGAGATATCTCACTGATAATTGAATTACACTCTACTTTCTCTATAGATGTATCTTTATTTGAGCAATGGTTAGAATGTATAGCAATAGTTATTTTACGCTCAGAGAAATAGTTAGTGTAAGTTCAGATAGCAATAGTTAAAGCAAGTTCAGATAGTAATACTATAATAAAGTATAGTGGTTTTTCAGTAGTGTAGGGAGATGCTCGTTGCCCAGGAGGCAGACAGGTTCAGAAAGATCATGGGGATTCCAGGTCTGTCTTTATATAGTCCAGACACGGAAACTCCCAGCTTCCCAAGTAACCAGGTGTGCGCAATGACTCATTACATACACACGAGAGCGCTGTACATCGGCCGAATCAGTGCCTTCATCGCAGGGGGGGCCTGTTTCCAATAGTCCAATTGCTTTTTTACAACAATACATATAATGGATCAGATAGTTTGTAATTATCTCTGTAGTCATCAAACTGACATCCTCTCTCAGCATACATTGTTTCTACATCTTTCCAACACTAAGCTGCTTGGTGTAATGGGGATAATATTATTACTACTGTTGCAATGCCTGCCACCAATGAAGAACAATGATGAATAAGCTTGCCTTAAAATTGGTCCATATATATCTGTTGATGACAATTCAGAATGATAATGATGACATCTTGATTGTTAGTAGGAATTATGAGATCAGCAGGGGAAAACATGTACTGATAAGTAAAGTTCTTGAAATAATGTATTCAATATTTAAAAAGAAGGAAAAGAATAAACAAAAATTGCATATACTTTCAAATCAATAGTATTTTTTTTTATCTTCAATGGCACATGCAATAAAGTAGGCGATGGCGGTGCCATGGACATGTTAGGAATCACATTGTGCTTCTTTCCAGCATTAATTTCAAATATAGGAACACACTGCCTCCCTCAATCTCACTTACTACTTTTATTACCAAACAACATGCTGCTGTTATCACCACAAGATAGTTGATGGAGTGTATGGAGTCTGAAAGGTCCCCAATAGGCTCTACTTTTCTTATACAGCCATCCCAAAGCTTTACAAAGTAGTCAATAGTAGTTACTTTTGTTGGCCTGGGACTCTATATTTCCAACTGTGATACAATCCACTTAACTAATGACATGTGATGTAACAGACATTGTGGAGGCACCTATATGACATTAACAGTAGCATCAAACCATCGTCATCTTCATAGTCAACATCATTACCAGCAGCAGCAGAGCCACATAAAAATGTAAAAAAAAAATTAAAGCAAAAGTCCCATATGGCTTTGGATGTTTTGCTAATATAAAATGAGATTAATCATTGGGTTATGCTCATCTCGAGTCATGTAGCAGTGGACAATGGGATGAATATCGTGGTTGTACTGTGTCAAAGTCAACTTACCCACATTGCCTTGATTGTATCCTCAAATGTTTTGTAACTCAAATGTCAAGATCTGCAAAACCTTTTTTTTACTGGCATGCTCTCATTGCCATTGTCATTGATCAATCCTACCCAGCCTGGAACATTTCTAGTTAGGTAGAAACTGCCATTGCATAAGTTAAAAAGAAGGTCCCCACTGGATAGCACTTTCAATATACCAGGAAGCATTCCTAGGGGTAAATGTATCAATCTGCGGGTTCTTCAACACCCGCGTGTTCAGCCTCTTCCGCGATTAAATTTCAAGCGGCGCTGCATTGTAAAGGGTTAACTTCCCTTTACAATGCAGCGCCGCTTGAAATTTAATCGCGGAAGAGGCTGAACATGCGGGTGTTGAAGAACCCGCAGATTGATACATTTACCCCCAGGTATCTGGATGGGGCTATTGAAATCCTTAGCAATGTCAAAAGATTGGGTGGGTAAATACTGACTTACGTTATTTTTCAGATTGTTATAGGTTTCTATCATTAGGATCGAACTAAAATGATCAAACGTCTTTATTGCAAATGTAATATTTGTCTTCTGATGCAAAGCTTAAAATAACTAAAATAACAAGAACATGACAGTCAAAACAAGACCCACTTAGGCATGGGGGTGTGAAAGGGTTAATCAACACAAAGAACACCCGGTCTATTAAAATTTGACTAAAACCCCCAAAATCTATTTTAGTTTAAGATTTAGTTACTTGACACTCTTATGAATATGCAGTTACTCCTGACTTACTGAAAATGCAAGCACAACATAATTTAACCAGAGTTACTGTAAACCAAACAATTCCCTGCATAAATATAGTATTATAAAAAACAGGTGGATTTAACAAAGGGATTGTTGAAGAACACAAGGACTGAACATTTTTAAATGGCCTTTAATATGGCAAAAAGCAACAATGCTAATTAAATTTAAAAAAGTAATATATTGATATTAAGTAAAGTAAACCAGAAAATAAAACACAGAACCATAAGAACTACACAGTTTTATTAATTCAAAGGGAGATACATCATCCCTATAGTGTACTTAGGTGGCCTGTATATCTCATTGACAAAAATTAACTTGCAAATTTATGCAGATGTCTTCACAATGAGAAATCATGAGAAATATTGCTTTGGTCCATTATGTACTTGGGGTTGATTGCTCTTTTAGGATAACATGGCATCTCTGAAGGTATCTCTGTAAAAATAAGCAAGGTAAGGTGGCAGGCTTCTAAAGTATGTATGTTCCTTTCTTAACAGATGTCAAAGTTCCTTCTCAATTTGCCAGGACAGGTCTTTTTAAAATTAGATTTTTTTAAAAAAATGAGAGGGATTCGCTGTACCTACCTTTCTCTTACCATCTTTCTTCTCCTTTAATCACTTCTTTTCGCTCTCCTTTTTACACTTTTTTCTTACTTTTTTAGTCTCTCTTTTACACACTCTCTTTTCTATCTCTTTATCTATTTTATTCTTCTTGCTCTCTCTTTTCTCCATCTTTCTTACTTGTTTTCTCTCGAGCTGTGGAAAGCAAAATAAAGATAGAAAGAAAATAGAAAACAGTGATATACCCTGTGAAAAAAAGAGTGAAAGAAGAAAGGATGAGGGGTAGGAAGAGATAATTTCCTCGGAAGGTTCCCACTCATATTTGACCCAGAGAAAGAGGAAGGAGTGGTTCAAACATCACTTTCACTCTACTTTTCATTCATCTGTATTTTTCTCTCTCTTTTATCTTTTCTTTTCCTTCTCTTGTTGATTTTCTTTCACCTTCACAATCTACTTTATTGATATTTTCTTTCTTTTAACTCCCCTTTTCCAGCTCCTTTTCTCTGTTCTTTTCACCCACCCTTTTACTCTGCCGTTACCTCTATTTTTGAGGCAAATTTATATCCACCGCATTTTCAACACAATCCTTTCCAATTCTTATTGCAAAGATAAGGATTGAAATATTGTGAATATTTATTATAAATCTTCACTAAGAACAGCAGTCGTGAAAAAACTCCTGTTCCTGTGAAGACCTGTCTTCTATGTCCTCTATGGTCACTTTGTCAAAGTGGCCACCTTTGCAATAATGACCAGAGGGGAGAGCAGGTAAGATGCAGTAAGGGATCCGAAGATCTCTCTACTGCAATGCTCTCCCCTTAGGCTTCATTGGCTAATGCCAGCTTCAGCCATCGGGCACAAGTTCCAAAAATCTTTGATTTTAAAATTGCGCTAAATAGCAGTACCCATAGATATCTTTGGGGACTGCTTTTGAGTTTGAAGAAGAAAGCAAAGCAGAAGATACACTATATGGAAAAAAGTATTTGGCCACACCTGTTAATTATTAAATTGAGGTGTTTCAATAAGACCAGTTGCCAGAGGTGTATAAAATCAAGCACCTAGCCATGCAGTCTCCTTTTGCAAACATTTGTGATACAAAATGGGTTATTCTGAAGAGCTCAGTGACTTCAAGCGTGGTACTGTGATAGGATGCCACCTTTGCAATAAAGCGGCTTGTGAAATTTCATCCCTGCTAACGGGAGCTTAATGAAAGGGGTTTCCATGGCTGAGCAGCTGCATGCAAGCCTCACATCACCAAGACCAATGCCAAGCGTCGGATGGAGTGGTATAAAGCTGGACTGTGGAGCAGTGGAAACATGTTCTGTGGAGTGACAAATCACGGTTCTATGTTTGGCAGTAAGATGGGCAGGGTTTGGCGAATGCCAGGAGAACATTACCTGCCTGACTGCATTATGCCAACTGTGAAGTTTGCTGGAGGAGGGATATTGGTATGGGGCTGTTTCTCAGGGTTTGGGCTGGGCCCTTATCTCCAATGAAGGGCAATCTTATTGCTTTCGCATACCAAGTCATTTTGGACAATGCTAGGCTTCCAACTTTGTGGCAAGTTTTGGGAAATACCTTTTCTATATCGACATGACTGTGCCACATTGCACAAAGCAAGGACTACAAAGACATGGTTTGCTGAGTTTGGTGTGGAAGAACTTGACTGGCCTGCACAGAGCCCTGACCTCAACCCCATCGAATACCTTTGGGATGAACCAGAACGAAGATTGCGAGCCAGGCCTTCTCATCCAACATCAGTGCCTGATCTCATAAATGCTCTACAGAATGAATGGGCACAAATTCCCACAGAAACACTCCAACATCTTGTGGAAAGCCTTCCAAGAACTGTGGATGCTGTTATTGCTGCAAAAGGGGGACCAACTCCATACTAAAGTATATGTGTTTGAATACAATGTCATTACAGTCCCTATTGGTGTAATGGTCAAGCGTCCAAATACCTTTGTTCATATAGTGTTTCTACAATATCTGTTACAATGCCCTATTAATATATGTCAACATTGCTTAAATATGCGTATGTCCTCTGAAAACTGGCAATTTCAGGGGAATTTGAGGTAAAAACGGCTTCATAAATAGGCCCATTTTTCTCTCTCTCTTTAGCACTGTTTTCTTTCTCATTTCAGTCTCCTTTTCTTTATCTTTATCTCTCCTTTTCACTCTATTTTTATTTCTTTTATCACACTTTCTCTATATACTTTTCCACTTAATTTTGACTTAATTTTCACTCTTTCCTTTTTTCTTTTCTCTTATCTTTCATTCTGTCTTTTTTACTCTTTCAAAGCAAATTTAAGTATAGTTCAAATTTGTGAACATTGCATTACAGCAGATGTCATAGATATCTGCTGCTTTGCATTTCTGTTTATTTTACAGTGCAGTGTAAAAGTGTATGGGGATTGCTCCCTAACGCTATTTAACAACTTCAGAAAATGATACATTTTGGGAATCTTTTCAAGTTATAGTGCCATAATTGAAACATTTCAGCGCATGTGTGGAGGGATCATGTGATCCCTCTCTGTTACATGACTTAAGTTTTTTGGTCAGTGCTATTTGCACTGCAGCTATACAGCGATAAAAGACAGCAGGATACTTTGTTCGCACTGGGATTGAAATCAGGAAGCAAGATTGCAATCAGGATCGCAATAGGAGAAGCGGTGAAGAGCCAGTGTATAGTAAGTGTTGTATTTTACATGACTGCCTGTTCCTGTGGAGATATTTTAATAAATATGAAATATAATTCAATCCTTATCTATGCAATGAGGATTGAAAACTATCATTGATATTTTGCGGTGGGTAATAAATAAGGGCTTTGTTCACTCTTCTTTTTTGTCTCTCTTTTATCACTTTTTCTCACCCTTTTATTCTTCATTTCCTCTCTCCTTTTCCCTCACTTTTACTCTTCTTTTTTCCCCCCTCACTTTATTTATTTTTCTATATAATGTTCTGTCTCTTTCTCTATTCTTTTTCTCTTTTTTTATTTCCCTTTTCTCTGTCCTTTTCTCTCTACTGTCACCTCTTTTTATTTTATCTATTTCTATTTCATTCTCTCCTTTTATTTCTCCCTTTCGTTCTCCTTTTTTATCTACTATTCTCTCTCTTCCCCCTCTCTACTTTTATCTAAAGCGATAGGGGAATTCCGTGAGGAACACATAAGACCAAACTGTGCCGGAGGATCATGTGAAATTCAGCAGACAAATGAGGAATGTCAATAAACATTTTTGCATATCTCTACTCTTCAACTCCACAACTCCGTTGCAAGATTGAGTGTCTGGCTGGCAACATGCATGGAAATAGTAACAAAAGAATCAACCCCTTCATTTAAAGTAAACTTTTTTTTATTTTCGCCTAGAATTCAGCTTTTTCCAGCCTCATTTTATCTTAAATTAAACATGCATTTAGGGGAATTTAGAACCGTCTTAATTAGGTGTCACTGTTATTTATTTAAATGATTTTATTACATGGGCATATGTGAGCATAAAAATGTGCTACGATTAAAAAAGGCTTCTAAACCAGAATAGCCCTTTTGATTGAGAAAAAGAATGACCAAGGAATACCCAGGTAAATGGGTCCTCATTACCCATTAAAACTTTCCTGTGTGTGGCAGTCCAGCCCACATTTAACTCCCCATAAAAATGTGTGCATTTCTGCAAAAGTAGGGTCACAAAATTTATATATAGCATATGCGCTGCGGTGGAACAGTTTTGCATGTTTGTGCATAGCCTTGGTAAATTATTTCAGGCTATAAGATGTAAGAAGTAAAGGGGTATTTAAAGACTTGACAGTCTGTGCAGAAACAAGATTTGTTTGCATTTTAAAAGGATGTCATCAAATAAAATGAATCCCTTCACACACAATATCATATTTGGTGGTGCAACATTGCATATTGACATTTCTAAAAGTCATCATGGAGATGGAGGTATTGCACAAGACACTAAATGTTGTTTATAGAATTAGAAATTACTTGTGTGTTTAGATATAGTCACAGGAAATTAGTCAATATGTGATGTCATAACATATTTCTTCCAGGTAGCGAGGTCATCTGTTTAGCATGAGATTACTAAAACAGATATCCAATGCAAGGCATTATAATTAGACCCATGCTGACATGGATTTGTTCTTGTAGGGGACACTCATTGAGGTATCTTCTTTAACAAAGAGTGAAAAATAAAACTTAAACCCATAACTACATTTTCCCCCTTTTAACTTCATAAGACCTTGATAGAAAAGATTAAAAGTACAGATATTTGAAAACCCTATACGCGTAAGAAGTAGATAAATACATTTCTAGGTCATTTTCAGAGTATGTGAAGTAACCATGGGAAATATATGGAAAGCTATATTGTGTGCGATTTTTGTCTATTTTATCCTAGTTAATGGACATACAATAAAACGCTTAAGTGTCCAGAATAAAAGAAAAGACAATACATATATTTGTTTAAGTATACTAAGAAGCTGAAAAGCTCTGCCAGACAACATGGTTTTAGGCGAAAACTATGAAAATTAGTGTAGTCATAGAGGTGTAAACCCCTTCTGATCTTGGCTTACTAATATATAGTGTCCATTTTTCTTCCGTAATTTGACCATATTCATATACAGGATGTGGTGTCTGGAAATATTCATAATTTTCAATATAATAGCAAATGAATGTTACAATGAATTTGTCACATAGATGCAAAATGTATGATATGGATTGCAACAGCAATAATGACAATATGAAATCTGTACATGTAAGACTTGGTACACACTATAGAACATTTCTCCCGATGCAATATCATTAACGATTTTACCAACGATTGAAAGTCCTGATCAGCATGACGATTCATGTGTACACACTATACACGATTTACAAGATTTACCTTCAGATCTGAGCTCTTCATCTGGCATAACCATCGGCTGAAAAGATTTTGACTTTATAAACTCTATGGAGATCTGCCTACACTGCTGGTCTTGAGTGCATACACACTGCAAAATTGGAACGACACCTTTCTATCGATTACAGAGATATTTAGTTTGTGTATAAAATCAAATCAAACAATATGATGTGCTTTGGAACGATAATCGTTGATTGTTGAAGCACACACACTAATGCGATATCAGGCCGAACGGTCGTTTACTGTGTGTTGCTGTGTGATTGGTCCGATAATCGGGTGAAAAACCTGTAGTGTGTATCCAGCATAACTCAGCAAATCATTCTTCATTACAACCTTCTTACAAATGTTGTTGAACAAGTTAACTGTTGCATAAGAAATGTAAAGTGTTTCATTAGTCTATTTGTAAACAGTGACATAAAAGGCCTATAGAAATGCTTAAAGCATTAAAGTTCATTAACTAAGAGCTAATCATCACTTATTCCAGAATGTGATTATTGTTTCATAACTGTATAAAACAATCTTGTAATTGTAAAAGACATATATAAGTCCAGTTTAATAATTCAAATGAGTAAAGGAAAATATGTGAGATGTGTGTATAATAGTAGGTGGCTTAGAATGTTTACATGTGATTTTCTACTTACTCAAATTTCTGCAAACATTGTTTTCTGTATTACCAAATTATGGCATTGAGAGAAGCACGGTTAACAATGAAGGCTTAACAGAAGAGCCAAATTCTTTCATCTATAGTGACAGGTGATTTTTATTGAAAGACAAATATTAAAAGAAAGATTCAATCCATTGACAACCATTAAGATAAGCAATACATTGAAATGAGAAACAAAAAATGAACTTAATTGCACGTTTTCAACATTTGTTTTAAATGTTGAGTTTAGTAAAAGCTAACAGGAGCATAATCTGCATATTGTGGCCAATAGATGTCACTGTTTGCAACATAATATTCTGTCTGTTCTCTTATCATTATATACTGGTATAAGCAATAAATATCTGTATATACAAACATAAACCTATAGTTGAATATGGAAATAAATATAGCACATATTTGCATTACAGCATCTGAAAAGCATTGGCTATTTGCTAATACATGTATAATTTTAATTTGTATTGTCAATAATACAAAAAGTACTAATGAAAACTTAGAATTAGTGAATTTACACAAATTTTGTAAAAATTATATTACCATATTCCATAATGCTCAAATACTAGCACAGTATTTAGAAATTTGAAAACAGATTTTAGGCCAGCCAGGAGTGTTGTCATTATATACCTTTTCCTATACCAGGCCTTTATCAGATGCTTTTCTTTAGAGCCATATGAAAGGCTACTTTTGCTATTCAATGGTCTATAAAAGGCTTTCTTAGTCCAAAAAGAACATACATTAAGTAGCTAGTACTTAGACACGACTTTACTGAACTACATAAAAGTTGTGTTATTTCAAAGCAAAAAGGACAGCTTTATGTAAACCTTTACACTTATGCACTCTATAGCAGCTGCAACTCAATGGTGTGCACTTTAGCAGATGCTGCTACATTCACTTACACTCATAGATGTTTTGTTTCATTTTCTGATGATTTTTCTCTTGTGCTTTTATTTTTTATTAAGTGACTTGTGGTGTGTTTTAGTCGGCTATAGCATTTTTTTTGTTCACTTGGTATTCATTTTATGTAATATTCATTTTAATTGGCCATATTTAAAAAAGATATTTGTGAACTTTAAGCTCTGACTACTATAAGATTATATCATTATTATTTAATGTGTTTTATTGTCAAAGTAGAGTCACTACAATGAATGGTATTTTAGATAAACGTTATTATTAATATTATTGTTTCATAACTGTATAAAGCAATCTTGTAATTGTAAAAGACATATATAAGTACAGTTTAATAATTCAAAAGAGTAGAGGAAAAATATGTAAGATGTGTGTATATTAGTGGGTGGTGTAGAATGTTTACATGTGATTTTCTACCTACTCAAATATCTGCAAACATTTTTTTTCTGTATTACTTAATTATGGCATTGAGAGGAGCACGGTTAACAATGTAGCCTTAACAGAAGAGACAAATTCTAAATACACATTATAACTAAAAGTTCCACTGTTAATTAAATAAAACATTCCATTCTTCTCGAACACAAAACATTTCAAACATTTAGATGTAAAATCTGTACATAAAGGAAAATGTTCTTGTTAGGCAAATTATCATACACAAGTTAACCCGTGCATGATACTCATGCATTCTAGTCAAATCAAGCTACTTAAGGTGTTAAAAAGGTTCTTGTCATGCATTTGGGGCTAGCCCAGGCCTCCTCAGGGGAAGAGCGTTACTTCCCGACGCAAGTGCCCTTTTTTAACGTGGTTTTGTCCACATGTCACCACCTCATCATTTTTCTCCATCACCTCATCCTTCATCTTCATCGCCACATCCTTCATCAAGCTACTTAAGGTGTTAAAAACTCCCCACTGTCACCCCCGGCAACCACCAACCACTCCCAACTGTCACTTCTCCTTCAAGAAATATATAGGTCAGTGTATAACTCTGCCCAGCAGGTGGCGCTGTAGCTTGGGTTTTTTTTTTTCACACACGCCACTAGGCATTTATATAGTAGATTATTTAAGAAAATGTTGAAGCGACTTTACCAATGGCCGACTCTGTCCTTCCCCTTCTGAGGGGAATTATAACGTTTTATTGGACTATGCTTGTTCTAGAAAAATAGTATGATTGAGTACCTGTCACATGGAGTACCAGCCTTAAATTGTACATCTAACCACATTGCACTTTCTATTGAGTGAGCAGGGATAATTCAGGGCTATTGTAATGTGCAGCCAATCACACTTTTGTCCCCTCAAATCTTTATTATTATATGACTATCTGATATATTCCGTACAGTGCCAAAGCCTCTAGGTGAATAATGTCAAAAAAATATCCTAACTAATAGTTCAGGTGAGTATTGCCCAATGGATTCACAGTGGACAAACAATATTAGCTCAATTTCTAGACCATGAGCAAATAAATATTCAAGCTGGTTAATAAATACTCCATGAAGCAGTCCATAATCAATAGAGTCTGGCAGACTGGATGGAGTATATGACCAGCATTATTCGGAACACTTTGAGAGCTTTCACCAAGGTTTGGGACCCATGGCTAGCCTTCTTTCAGGCGTGCCCACCCTTTACATAACCCAGCTCTAATACCTCACCTCTTTTTTGGACTCCTCTCCTTTTACAGTGGATCTAGTCACCTCTTACCTTCCTTCCTTTTCTTCTTTTTCTCTCACTCCTTTCTTTCTCTATACCCTCTCTTCCTTTCTCTCCTCTCTCATTAAAAATTTGGGGCCATTCCCTGCTACCACATTTAAAGGTTCGTTTGACTAAGTGTCTCGCTGGATCTTTGCTGAGCAATGATTTGATTACTTTTTGTCTATTTCTTTCAACTGTATTCTTTTTGTCAAACATCTCTTATTGTTATACTGACCTTGCAAAATAAAACTTTTAAAAATAAATAAATAAATACTCCATGAAGGTGGCTAACCGGAATAATACAAGTCCATAGGTACAATGTAGTTCTTTCTGTGCTACGTTCAGTAATATGCCTATCCCATGGCTGAAGTGCAGGTGGCGATATTGATGAAAAACACTTGCATAGAGGGGCAATATGAGGATATGGGTAACTGACTTACCCCTCTCTTAAGTGTAATATCCGGGTACCCCGGTCTTAGAATAATTCCTCCAATCTCTGCCGTACGTTGTCTCACCTCTCCAGATGTGATGTTTAGTTACCGACAATGAGGAGTTTGGTGCGCATGCGCAATCTCTGTAGCGGGTATGAACCGCCAAAACTCAAGCCGGATAATAGATAAAATCGATATCGCCGTCCAGATGTGAATAAATGTGTATACCTACGTGTTTCGCCCCAGGTGGGCTTCCTCAGGGAAAAAATCAGAAAATGCCAGGGATAAGTCCAGCTGTGCCTAGATATAGTTGTAAGAAGAATAATACAGAGGAAGCCCTGAGGCAGGACGATAAATATGTCCAGTACAAAAAACAGCTAAGAGACCTGAGAAAACAAATGTGTGTCACTGGCCCATGCAGGCAAAGCTTTGGAAGATAAAGACAAGGAGATTGCCGTCACCCAGAACACTCCTATAAAACAGTTGGAGATAGTGAACCGAGTGAAAACATAGTATGTAGTCACACTTACTAGAGAGAAGCAATTGATGATTGAAAGCAAACTTTAGAAGGGTAAGTGCGCCAGGTGTTTAAAATTGGCTGTGATCATTCTGACATGAGCATATCAGATCTTGCTCCAGAAAATGCACTAAAAAGAGCAATTGACATTCACAGGAAAAGCAAGGTCATCCCTGAGTTTGACATCAGCCCCAATCCCTCCAAAAATTAAAATATTGCTAGGTATCTTTGATGTGAAGTGCAGATTACAAGCACTTTGTGCAATACTGATGAAATAGCAGCAAAGTGGAAGGTTTGAGTAATAAATACGTCTATTTAGACATTACTTCTGTAAGCAACGTTATTCTTTGTTAATAAAACTTTCTTTATACCATTAAAAAAATAAAATAATAATACTCCACCGTTCTTTGGATGTTGATAGTAGGATCAGGTGGAGTAACGGCAGAGGTGTCACTAATTTTGGTCAAGTCTTTTACAGTAGACCAAACCAGATGTCAAAATATTGTGCTGTGTCATCTGCATAATCAGTGGGTGTCTTGGCGAAAGATAAGTTTTGCGAAGCACACAACAGTATATATAATAACAGTATAATATAGCACATGTAGGTAACACTAACACACAGCGGTAGCTGAAAGGAAAAGTGGAGCAAGATGGAATTGTCCTTGGGATTATGTTGGATCTTAAAAAGGACATGCACACTTTAACAAACCAAGCACTTCAGCGACAAGGAGTGCCTCTTTTGTGGATAAACTGCTTGGTTTGTTTGGGTCCCCAAAAAACAAGCTAACAATAGGCTTAAGGCACTTAAGCTAACAGTGCTGTTAATGAACTCTACTGTGGAAAGATGTTGTCATCATCCTCAGCCTCATCCTCACCCTCTTCAGTGTGTACATCATCCTCACACATTATTAATTCATCCCGGCTGGAATCCACCATTACAGAAGTCTCTGTATTTTGATGTAATTGGCGGTAAAGTAACTACAATTTCCACTTCCTCGTGGAAATTGTAGTTCATTTTTATGAACATAATCTTTCCCACATTTTGAGGAAGTAGTCTCCTACACCGATCGCTGAGAAGGTTGCTGACTGTGCAGAAAACTCTTTCCGAGTACACACTGGAGGGTGGACAGCTTAGGTAGTGCAAAGTGAGTTGGTACATGGGTCTCCAAATTCCCTTTTTTTTCTTCTAGTATGTAAAGGGACTGTTTGATGTGCCTATTTCTATGCTGTTTTTTAAATAATCCTCCACCATTCTTTGGAAGTTGATAGTAGGATCAGGTGGAGTTACGGCAGAGGTGTCATGATTTTTGGTCAATTCGTTTAGACCAGACCAGATGTCAAAATGTTGTGCTGAGTCATCTGCATCATACCTGGGTCTCTTGGGAAAGCTAAGTTTTTTCCTAGCAGCAGTTGAGTGAGAAACTGAAGCCGGAAATGCTGTCCTATTACGTAACACTCGAGCTGTCATCTTGCTCACCAGGGGCTCCTTGCATCTCTGGGTCAGTTGGAAACAAAGAGAAGACATATCGCTTAAACCTAGTATAAAGCACAGTCACCACAATGTAGTGACCCGATTTCAAGATTTTGATAACTTTTGGATCCTTGCGAAACTAATAAAGTACTTGATCCACAAGTCCAACATAATTAGCGTAATTGCTGTGTTTCAGCTCCTCCTTCAGTTTCTGAAGATGCTTTTCCAAAAGTTTTTAATTAAGGGAATCACTTGGCTCAAGCTAGCAGTGTCTGAACTCACTTCACAGGTGACTACTTCGAATGGTTTCGGCACGTTGCACAACACGGAAAGTATTCTCCACTGTGCATGAGAAAAATACATTCCCCCTCTTTTCCCAATGTCATGGCTTGTGGAGTAAGCGTGAATGGCTTTTCGCTGTTCCTCCATCCTCACAAGCATATACAGGGTTGAATTCCACATTGTTACTACCTCTTACTTCAGTTGATGGCAGGGCAAATTAAATTGTTCTTGTAGCTGCTGTAATCTCCTACATGCTGTTGATGAATGCCAGAAATGTCCACATATTTTACGAGCCACAGTCAGCATCTCCCTGTCATTTTTAAAAACACTCTTTACCACCAAGTTTATTGTGTAAGCAAAACAGGGAATGTGATGGAATTCACCCAGCTGTAATGCTCTCCAGTGTCGGACTGGGGCATGAAGGGCCCACCGGGGAACCAATGTCTGGGGCCCACCTAATAACATGTAGTGCTGCAAAGGGGGTGTTGGGGAGCCTGGTGCACTTAAGACATTTATTATCATTTTAGACAATTTTTAGACTAATACACAGGCAAAACGGTGTGCACTACTGTTAGATACACGCAGTTCTGCCTTCACGAGCAGTAGGGTGTGAAGCATAACATACCTCCCAACTGTCCTTGTAGTCAGACCAAATCCTTACTAAGCAAGACAGTCACCCAAATTCCAAACTGCCCCACCAGATTCAGGACAGTTGGCCGACTATCCTGCTCTCTCCTACTTGACTTGTCACTTTCACCAACTGTGGCTGCTGGTTTCTTTACAACAGTTGCTGCTTGTCTGGAATCTTGGAGGCCCTATTGGGGGAAAAAATGGGTGCATGAAATTTAGAAAACTCCAACCACCCCTGCCATTAAATCAACAGCACCCGCATTTAATAATTAGTCCTCTCTCCAGCCCAGACATTAAAGTAATAGTACTCACATTTTATAAATAAATCTATTTCCCTCCAACCAACCCAACATTAAATTAATAGTATTCCCATTTAATAAATATATTTATTACCCTCCCTCCAAACAGCCCCAGCAATAAATGAAAAGCATTTACGTTTAATACAACCATTTCCCATGACCATTCCCGGCATTAAATAATTAATATTCACATTTAATAGATAGCCCTTCTCCCCACACTCAGCCCCAAATTCATTTATAGACCCAAACCACCCCAGCATTAAATTAAAGGTCCCGTCACCCCATCATAATTCAATAGGCCCTACCAATAAATTAATTTGCCCCACTATCACCCCACAAATAAAATAGCATCCATTAAATAATTAGCCCCATTTAAACTACACCATTAAATTAATAGTCTACCTTCCCCCCATGTACTATTAAGACAGCCCTCCCATTCCCTCACATATTGTAGCAGCCCCCCTCCCTACAGTGTTCTCTTTGCAGTCTCCTCTCCTATAGTTTAGCATATGCACCCCTGTCCTCCCTATAGTTTAGCATAGGCAGCCCCTCTCACTGTAGTTTAGCAAAGGCAGCCCCCTCACTGTAGTTTAGCAAAGGCAGCCCCCCTCACTATAGTTTTGCATAGGCAGCCCACCCTTACTATAATTTAGCATAGGCAGCCCCCCTCACTATAGTTTAGCATAGTTAGCCCCCTTACTATAGTTTGACATAGGTAACTCCCCCCCACTATAGTTTGGCATAGGCAGTCCCCCTCCCACTATAGTTTAGCATAGGTAGCCCCCCCCACTGAAGTTTGCATAGGAAGCCTCCCCACTATAGATAGGCATAGGCAGCCCCTCTCCCACTATAGTTTAGCATTTAGTATAGATTGGCAGCCCCCTTATAGTTTAGTACAGATAGGCAGCCCCCCATGCCACAGAGTAATGCCCCCCAAAAAAACATTTTGCCACACAGCAGTGCCCCAAAGAATGTTATGCCACACAGCATGCCCCCAAACAATGTTATGCCACACAGTAGTGCCCCCAAACAATGTTATGCCACACAGTAGTGTCCCAAACAATGTTATGCCACACAGTAGTGCCCCAATGTTATGCCCCCCAAGCAATGTTAGGCCACACAGAAGTGCCCCAAACAATGTTATGCCACACAGTAGTGCCCACAAACTATGTTATGCCACACAGTAGTGCTCTCAAACTATGTTATGCCACACAGTAGTGTCCCAGTTCATTTTATCATCCCTCTCCACTTTCTGTTATAATGACAGGCTGCCGCTGAGCTCACACTAACCTTTTTCCAAAAACAACAATAGCTGGCTCCTTTCTTCCTGCTCTTCTGGGCGGCAGCTCCTCCTCCTCCATGGGCAGGTCTTCTTACACATGATTGAACATCATTGCAGGCAACAACAAGGAACAGAGAGCCGGGGAGCGGCTCTCTGTAAGTGAAATAGGTCGTGACGAGCATTCATCTGCTGCTCTGCTCCACCAACAAAGGGGGTGGGACTTTCAAGCATCGAGACCTACCGGGGATTACCTCGGCACCCCAGCAGACCAGTCCGACGCTGATGCTCTCATAATATCGGTGGCATTATCCGAAATGACATATCCTGAGGAGAGTCCAAGCGGGATAAGCCATGTTGTAATGACATACCTTAGTTTTTGTAACAGATTGCCAGCTGTATGTAAAGCCAGAGATACACAGAGTAGCCTGCCTCAGAAAAATCTGACATAGTTGGGTACATGCTGCTGCTGTCCCTGCTGGTGAAGGGGAATCATCAACCCAGTGGGCTGTCGCAGTCATATAATCTTTAGTTTGCTCAGTTCCGCTTGTCCACATATCTGTGGTTAAGTGTACAGTGGGTAGAATGGCATTTTGTAGCCCAATAATTACATTTTTATGAACCTTCTTATACAGGTGAGAATAAGCTTTTCTAGCAAAATGGTGCCGTGATGGAGTTTGGTAATGGGGACACAAGACCTCAATTACCTGTCTAAAATCAGCTGCATTAATAGTGGATATTGGACGCAGATCTAATACTAGCATAGTCATCATGGCTTTGCGACTGGGTTACAGCTTTATACTTGCTTCCTCTTGCAAAGGATTGTTAAACAGTAGTCTTCTTCTTGGTCTACTTCTGGGATGAAATACAGCCCCAGTAGCAGCAGCAGCGGGTCTAACACTCAAGAATTCTTCCCCTGGATAGGGCAGGATTCATCTAGCCTTAGCAACTTGGATGCAAGACTAACTTCGATCGCTACTGAGGATATTAATTAAGAAGGTGTTGTGGGTGTAGATTGCAGATGCCGGAATCTAGCTGAGAGAAGGGACCTAGCTGATGCTGGACTGCTTGTTGTTATTTTTTTAGCAGAAGTTTCAGATTTTCCCAACACCTTGCCATGAACTCGCTTCAAATGGTGTAACATGGATGAGGTTCCTAGATGGTTAAGGTCCCTCCCTCTACTGACTGTGGCTTTACAAATGCTACAAATGGCTAGACAACTGTTCGCAAAATATGGGTAAAAAAAAAATTCCACACATATGAGGTGGATATTTTGGTCTTATGCTCAGACATGACAATAGCCTTTTTCTTATCCCGTACAAGAACTGCTTCAACTGGTGCAGGACTTACACAAACAACATCATCCTCATCAGCATCCTCATTAACACCATCATCAGCTATATAAAAACCACAATAATAAGAGAAGTTGGCGCTTAAGGATATAACATATAGAACACCCACATAAGTCCTAAAATAAATAGTCACTTATTTCTTGATGACAATATTCAATGGAGTGTGAGATTCATCTTCTTTAGTTATCTTCGTTATGGATATTTCTCCAATCAACATATATAAAAAAATATAAAATTGACATAGTATAGCCTGTTTATATCCAACAGAATATTCACACAAAACAACCTTTTAATGACCCGTGTCTTCTATTATACAACAACACCACGTGATGAAAAAAGATCCTCATTTAACCCCTCATGGGTATGCACTTACTAGAGGATAATAGAATATTAGCGATGGAAATCTGGCATATGTAGTGGTCTTTTCTTCTTTTCTGATCTTTATCCCATAAAGCAAACTTCCACTCCGTCATAATAATGATAAAGAAGAGAAGATTCCATAGTGTAAAATCCTCACAACATTTATTAATAAAACACCGCTCATAGACAACTTCATGAACGATAAACAGACACCGCTACAAAAGGAGAGGGTGGACCCTTACCCTACGATCTTCCAAACAAGCGTGATAGATCTTATTACAGCCGCCGCAGATGTCCCGGGTAACACTTCAGCGCTGCACGCCGTTCGGAGAGGGCTAGGGTTTCCACTTCCAAATTCTCCTGTTTAGCGTCTTTTGTCACTCACTAACGTCGGCCGACGTGTTTCGATTCAACAATCTTTATGATTAATTGCACAGAAAGACATCTCTTTTTTGATCTTTTGACCATCATCAGCTATACAAATATCCCCCTCATCCTGTTGCAATTTCAAAGTGGTATCCTCAATTTGTGTATCATCGGCTACACATGTGCAGAAATGCTGAAAGGAGGCTTCTTTATGAGTACAGTATCAGAAAGGTCAGGCTTACACATAGCACTCGTGGATAGACTCTCTGCAGGGATCTGTGTCATTTCTGAATCTGAACATACAGTTTCTTCTAATGCCTTACTGTTTTCTTCCAGCTCTGCATTTACACGTAAAAGTATTTGGACACCACTTTTGAGTCAGAATGACAAGGTCATGACTGACCTTACAAGAAGATGCCTCACTGACAGTTGCAGAACTAGCACTCATAAAGAAAGGCGAAGGCCTCAATCTTTCCTTGCCACTGTGTGTGTAGAATGGCATGTTGGCAATTTTATTTTTTTCTGCAATTAACTTTGCCTTGATTACAGCTTTTTTTATCTTTACCAAGGTAAAAGGTGTTTTTTCTAGAGATGCTCAGGCTCGGTTACTCGAGAACCGAACATACCCGAATGTAGGGGATCCAAGTACCGAATTGAGCGGCTCGGTACTCTCGCGCCCCCTTGGAATCAAAAACGAAGCAAAACGTCATTGTTATGTCATTGGGTCTCGGATCTCGCAAGTTTTGAATTTCTTTTTAAGATCCAACATAGTGGGGGGTGGGATTCCATCTTGCACCACTTTTGTTTTCTGCCACTGCTGTGTGCCAATGTGTCCTAGATGTGCTAGGAACTGTCGTGTGTTTGTGTCATTGCTCTGTCGCTTATCATCCAGCCGGGTCGCTGCAGTAATTGTCCGAATGTGTATGTAAATAATATTGTAATCTGTGAGGTGTTCAAAATTTACTGCAAATTACTTGAAATTAATGTTTTTGAGGTTAATAATAATGTAGGAACAAAAAAGAGCAAAAATATGTGATTTTAGCATATTTTAGGATTATTCCTAAAAAATCCAAAACCAAAACACACGAGGGTGGTTTTGCCAAAACCAAAACACAAAGCTAATTCAGATCCAAAACCAAAACCAAAAACCAGTTCACGGGGGTCAGTGAGCATCTTTAGTTTTTTTTCATTTTTGTTTCCCTTACTTAAAACACTATGAACTTTAGTATAGGTTTTAGCAGATGACGTAGAGGAATAACTATCATCATGACTGGTGTCAGCAGCTGCTTGATGCTCCTGGTGTTCTGTGGACTGATGTGAATCCATTTTGAAGACACAGTACAATGTGACTGGAGACTTTTAAGAACATTGCCAGCCCTATTATTTAAATTTCTGTTACAGCACTGAACATTGCCACCTCTCCTGTTTGTTGGTGAGCTATGGCACAGTAGAATTTGACTGGAGACTTTTAAGAACACTGCCAGCCCTTTTATTTGAATTTCTGTTTCAGGACTTAACACTGCCCGCTCTCCTGTTTGTGGGTGAGCTATGGCATAGTAGAATGTTACTGGAGCCTTTGAAGAACACTGCCAGCCCTATAATTTGTTCATCAACACTGAAAACTGCCACCTCTCATGTTTGTGTGTGAGCTATGGCACAGTAGAATGTGACTGGAGAATTTTAAGAACATTGCCAGCCCTCCTCTTTCTCTTTCTTAATGACTCTGCCCAATTGCACTGGAGACTGTCAAGAACCCTGCTACCCCTTCTGTGTCTCTCTGTGAGATGGCACCTTATCTCCATGGAGGGCGGTACTTATAGAATCCAAACTCGCGAGATCTGTCGACGCGACAATGACCTTTTGTCTGGTTTTCAGTTCCGAGGGTGCACAAAAGTAACAAGCTGAGTGATTGGATATGTTCAGGTGGGCTTGGATTCTGGAAAACTGAGCCCAAACATCTCTAGAAACAACTAGAGATTATTACCCTGTAGATTAATTTTTAACTGTTGCAGTTTCTGTAACAATATTAAAAGGAAAGAAGGTTCCTAAGCAATATGCAAAGGTGTGCCATTTTAACTATTGACCCTGTTCCTGTAATATGTTTTAAACTGTGTCATTCAGGTCACAGATTTCACAACCAAGGGCTATTTGTTTTTAAATAGCCACTAAAGCTAATATAAAAGTTGTCCCAATATAAAATATCCTGTATTGTTAACTAATTTTTAAGAGACTGTAAGCCAAAATAAATGCATTACCTTAACTATGCTTAGCACCATGAAATGTGTATGGCTTATGTTAACTCACTGGGTAGACTACAAGCAAACTTGTCTGCTCTGTGACATATTGATATCATGCCTATTTATGTTCCCAATTATGTCATCTCTCATCCCAATAATGACGCACATATTACTTGCCAATTGTAAAATAAACAGAAGAGCACTGTGGAAGAGAAATCAAACAATAGCCATAATATACTCTGCAAGCAGACTATCTAACACTATTATAGTAACTAGCAGTGTCGGACTGGCCCGTCGTGACATCTGGGAAATCCCTGGTAGGCCTCTGATGTCAGTGGGCCCCAGCCACTTAAAGAGAAGGAAGAGAGTCATGATTAGAGATGGACTTCCCTCCAGATTACATGAATGGGCTGCACAGGAAGACAGAGGACGGAGCTTTAAGCCTGTGAGCTCACAGCGCGGCTTCCAGACAACAGAAAGTATCACTGGGGACTGAAAAGTCGGCAAGAGACATGGTGCTGCGAAGGAGAAGAGAAGCAGAAGAGATAAGAGCAACAAAGAAGCAACATAAGGACACAGAGAAAGAAGACCAAGGATACAGATTATGTTATGGGGATGGACAAGAGATAGAGAGAGTGTTTATTTATGTAGACATTTACGATGAGCCCTCAAAGGGCAACAGGGTAATAAATTAGAAAGATATAACAAAATAAAACAAATAGTCAGAAAACTGCATTTTTCTAATGACCTTTGCAAACTTTTTGCAAAACATGTTGAGTCTTGAATATAATGTTCATTAATATATCCAACAACTGTAATGTCTATAGAGTGTACAATCAGGACACCAGCAGACAATTCTGCATCACTTTTCAATTTCTGTGTGATGAACAGCAGCATATTCCAGTAGTTGAAGGGTTAAAAAACACAGGCAGAGAATAAATTTACCAGAACAGAAAACACCTCTACATTCCCATTCTCATATATATACACACCTCTGTTATTAGGTGTTAAGGAATACAAATGTATGTATATATATATATATATATATATATATATATATATATATATATATTTATATATATGTATTAGGATGATACCAAAAAATCTTTGTTTGAAAACCAGTCCACCAAAATGTGCCGTTATGTGAAATAAACATGACAGTAATTTTTATTTGAAATCATATTATATTTAGAACTCAACCAAACTTTATAATATGACGATTACATTGCGATAATGCAGAACAGTAATTTGTTTCATAATATATTAAATATTAATGTTTTTTCGTCAAATATTTTAAACAATAACCAAGTTTACGTTAGTCACTTTGATAATGATCTTTTGATGGCATCAGTTTTTGTTGGCGTGCAGAAATTGCTGCGTTGCACCTCCGTGACCCGTAAAAGGAACTGCTTCTGTTCCTCGTTTCGTGTTATCGAAGCATTGAATTCTTGGATTAGCGCCACACCTCTCTCAGCAAGATCATTTACTACCTTCACTGAGTCTGCAATCTTCTGACTGTTTTGGTATGATTCAAGGTTTTGCCATTCCGCCGGGTCATACTCCAAAAATTCCTCAGACAGACCAAGAATTTTGAACAAAGTTTTGAACTGGTGGAATACATTTCAGAGGACTGTCAGATCAATCTGAGTGTTTGATAGCAGCAGCCATAAGTTTTTTTTTCTGTTGACACTTCATCATCAAAGAAACTGAAACCAACCAGTATTTCTGAAAGATACCATTGATGGTTGTTAAATGCCTTTTTGGCTATCATTGCAACTTCTTTGTTTGGATAAACAGACAGTGCATGTAACAAGGCAAGGTCATTCCTTGGAGCTGCAGTTGGTGATGAGCTCTGTGGATTGTACTGGTTGCGGAACAGCCACATCTTGATGGTGTAAATGACCTGGGCCATTCAGCGAGCCCGATGGATAGCTCCAGGAAATATGAAATATACTCCACGTGGAGGAATGCCTCCCAAGAAAGTTATGGTGAGTTCCAATAGCTCACGGTTATCATCTCTTGATTGAAATTTCTAAAAATGAGCAACTGCAAACTTAATGATGTCATCTTTCCAGGGAGCAACCACAGCAGATGTCTTTTCATCTTCAATTGCTGTGCTGAATGAAGCTTGATCGATTCTAGACCAAAAGTCTCGGAAGTGGACAAAAAGCTCCATGTTTTGGAGATTTAGAAACATCATGGATACTGAAGACCATTTCCAGCATTATTTCAGAGATACGGAGGTATGATGAAATTTAGCAGTGGTCGACCAATCTCTCTCTCTCTCTCCCTCTCTCTCTCTCTCTCTCTCTCTATATATATATATATATATATATATATATATATATAAATATATGTATATATAGATATAGATATAGATATATAAATACATATATATATATATATATATATATATATATATATAAATATATGTATATATATAGAATAATAAGAAGCAATAAACAGTGGTGCTCAAAGCAGTATTGCATAAATAATACCAAGTCCAATCCCACTAATACACCTCTTCCACGTAAGGAGGCAGCCTTTCTTCAAAAATCCGGTTGGTAAATCTGAGATACAACAGAAGGGGTAGGCGCACAATAGTGTAGTATATTTCAAATAGAGATGAGCGGCTCGGTTCCCAGAGAACCGAACCCACCCGAACTTTGCCTATCCGGCAAGCTTGGATTCCAAATCGAGGCCGAACGTCATTGTAGCATCGTCGGATCTCGGGGCTCGGTTCTCGCGATAATTTAAATCCATAAATACCCGCCTCCACAGCAATCCATTACCATTTGACAGAGGGACAGAGCAGGGTGTAGTCACAGGCTGATTAGAGCAGGGACAGAGAATATTCCTTATTCTTCATCCAATTCTGATAACAATTCTTATAACAATTCTGATAACAATTCTGATAACAATTCTGATTACAATTCTGATAACAATTGATTGAGAAAAGAGGAGGATAGAGGAGTCTTTTTTTCAATATTTGGCACTACAAGTGCTTTGGGGTGTCCCCCATTCTCTTGCATTAATATTTCTGGCTCTCAAAAGTCCTGTTTGTCAGCAGTCTCAAAAAAATAAAATTTAGCACTCCCAAGTGCTTTTGGGGTGTCCCCCATACTTTTGCATTAATATTTCTGGCTGTCAAAAGTCCTGTTTGTCAGTAGTCTCAAAAAATAATATTTAGCACTCCCAAGTGCTTTTGGGGTGTCCCCCATTCTTTTGCATTAATATTTATGGCTGTCAAAAGTCCTATTTGTCAGCAGTCTAAAAAAATAATATTTAGCACTCCAAGTGCTATTGGGGTCTCCACCATTCTTTTGCATTAATTTTTCTGGCTGTCAAAAGTCATATTTGTCAGCAGTATCTAAAACAATTTGTAGCACTACAAGTGCTTTGGGCTCATAATGGATACAAAGAAGTCCACATATGAGCAGAATGAGCAACCAGGTTCTGTCACCAGTCCTGATGGTATTGTTCCCAGTACGTCATCTGTCAAACTACACAGTCTTTTGAAATCAGTCAAAAAAAGGTGAAAGGAAAAGTTAAGTGCCGATAAAAATTTTTTTGCCAACATGCCATTCTACACACGCATTGGCAAAGAGAGAATGAGGCCTTCACCTTTGTCTATTATTGGCAGATCAAAAAATGTTACCGAGCCTATAAGTGGTGCACAACTACTGTAACGTATCAAAGCTGAGCTGCAAGATAACAGTAAGGCATACTTGCCAACATTTTTTTTTCTTTTTCCGGGAGATGCCGGCTGGGATGTGGGCGTGTAGGGGGCGGGGCTGCGAAATCGCGTCATTTTGGCCCCGCCCCCGTGACGGAATGACGCAAATCGCGTCATTTTACAGTGGGGGCGGGGCTAAACGCCGCGATTCCGGGTGAATCGCGGCGTTTAAACTAAATTTTTCCCCCTTCCTATCAGGGAGATTGCCACACTCGTCCGGGAGACTCTCGCAAAATGCGGGAGTCTCCCGGACAATCCGGGAGAGTTGGCAAGTATGCAGTAAGGCATTAGAGGATAATGTTTGCTCTGAATCACAAATGACACCAATCCTTGTGGAGAGTCCATCCAACAGTGGGATGTCTAATTGTGAGCATTCTGTTAGTGTAACCATAAAGAGGGACCCTTTTAGCAGTTCTGCTGATGTGTGCCTGAACAGCCCGAGTGTAGCTGGTGATACACAAATTGAGGATGCCACTTTGGAAATACAAGAGGATGAGGGGGAGATTTGTGTAGGCGACGAGGGGGCTAAAGAGGATGTTGATGAGGATGAGGTTGTTTGTGTCAGTCCTGCACCAGTGGCAGCAGTTCTGGCACGTGACAAGAAAAAGGCCATTGTCATGCCAGGCCATAAAATAAAAAAATCCACTTCTTATGTGTGGAATTATTTCTACCCCAATCCAGACAACAACTGTATAGCCATTTGTAGTGTATGTCAAGCCACAGTCAGTCGAGGGAGGGACCTTAACCATCTTGGAACCTCGTCTATGTTACGCCATTTGACGAGAGTTCGTGGCAAAGTGTTAGGAAAAGCTGAAAGTTCTTCCAAAACAATTACAAGCACTCCATAATCGGCTAGGACCCTCCGCTCACCGACATCCCGACAGCTACAAAATACACCCACCACACCATCCTCATCAATATCCTCAGTAGCGCTCGGAGTTAGCCCTGCATCCCACTTATTAAGGCTGGATGACTCCTGCACTATTATTGATTCCTCTGAAGAAAGCGTTAGACCCACTGCTGCTGCTGTTGCTGCTGCTGGGGGTGAATCGTCAGCCCAGAGGAAGGCCAAGAAAAAGAGCAGTCCTACATTTCAACAATTGACTGTGAAACAATCATTTGCTAGGGAAAGCAAATATGACAGCAGTCACCCAGTCGCCAAGCGAATCACAGACGCCATGGCTGCCATGTAAGTGTTAGATCTGTGTCCAATATCCACAATAAACGCAGTTGGTTTTTCACAGTTAATTGAGGTTTTGTGTCCGCGTTACAGAATTCCATTGCGACACCATTTTTCCCGTAAAGCTATTCCACAACTATACCAAAAATGGTGTACAAATGTAGAGATTGCGCTGAAAAATGCCATTCTGCCCACTGTCCACTTAACCACAGATATGTGGACAAGTGGAAGTGGTCAAACCAAAGACTATGGGGTAAATGTATTAATGTCCGGATTCTTCAACTCCGGCGTGTTCAGCGTCTTCGGCGATTAAATTGAAAGCGGCGCTGCATTGTAAAGGGAAACTTCCCTTTACAATGCAGCGTCACTTAAAATTTAATCGCCGAAGACGCTGAGCACGCCGAAGTTGAAGAATCCGGACATTAATACATTTACCCCTATATGACTGTGACAGCCCACTGGGTTGGTCAATCACCTTCACCAGCAGTAACAGCAGCAGCATGTACACCACTATGTAACATTTGTCACAGGCAGGCCACTCTTTGTATCACCGGCTTCACTAACAGGCATACAGCTGATATTTTGTTACGCAAACTAAGAGATGTGATTGATACATGGCTTATACCACTTGGACTCTCCCCAGGATATGTCATTTCTGATAACGCCAACAATATAGTGCGAGCCTTACAGCTGGGTGATTTCCAGCACATTCCCTGTTTTGCTCACACCATCAACTTGGTGGTGCAGAGCTTCCTACGAAATAACCGTGAGGTGCAGGAGATGCTTTCGGTGGCCCGTAAGATTTCAGGCCATTTCAGGCATTCGGCCGCAGGATAGTAGGAGATTGCAGCAGCTCCAAGAGCAGTTTAACTTGCCCTGCTACCAACTTAAGCAGGAGGTGGTAACTTAGTAGAAATTCCACCCTGTACATGCTGCAGAGGATGGAGGAACAGCGCAAAGCCATCCAAGCGTATTGCACAAGCCATAACATTGGGAAAGGAGGGAGGATGTATTTCACTCTTGCACAGTGGGGAATCCTTTCAGGGCTGTGCAAGGTGTTGAAACCATTTGAAGTTGTGACGTGTGAAGTGAGTGCAGATTCTGCTAGTTTGAACCAAGTCATTACTTTAATTAGACTATTGGAAAAGCAGCTTGAGAAACTGAGGGAGGAGATGAAAGTAAGCAATTCCGCAAAGTATGTTGACCTTGTCGATCAAGTACTTAATTCGCTTCACAATGATCCTCGAGTTATTAAGATCTTGAGGTCGGATCAGTACATTTTGGCCACTGTGCTTGATCCAAGGTTTAAGACCTACATTGAGTCTTTGCTTCAAAATGAACGAGATGTGAACTTTTGGGTAGGAGCTATTGCTCAGCAAGTTGTCCGCTGAACTGGGCCTTGGCTTGATGATGTGTCCTCCTTCAGTTTCTCAAGCAGCTGCTGCTCGTAAAAAATTAAATTTTTCAAAAAAAAGCAGGGTGGTCGCAGAAGGCAGACCAGAACAGTTTAACATCTGGGCTGGTTTGAAGGATTTTTCAAAAAAATGTGTGACCTTGCCCATAACTCCATCCAATATGAGTATTAACATGCAAAGCATGGTGGAGGATTACTTTCAAGAGGATTTTGATATGGAAATGTCAGACAGTCCCTTTCCTTACTGGGAAGAAAAGCAGGCCATTTGGAAACCCATGTACAAACTTGCTTTGCAATACTTAAGCTGCCCACCCTCCAGTGTGTACTCTGAATGAGTGTTCAGCACAGCAGGGAACTTAGTCAGTTATCGTCGTAGAAGGTTACTTCCCAAAAATGTGGAGAAAATGATGTTTATAAAAATGAACTACATCTTCCACGAGGAAGGCCTTCACCATTCAAGACATCCAAGCACTGACTGTTCTCTAATGGTGGAATCAAGCGGCGATGAATTGATAGTCTGTGATGATGACGTACACACTGATGAGGGTGAGGATGAAGCTGAAGATGATGATGATAACATCTTTTTAAAACGTTCTATGTAAGTGTAGGGTGCAATCTACCCCCAAAGAGGAAAGGGACTTGGGGCATTTCCATATCACGTACCGTCTTGAAAGGCTGCTCTTTGGGTAATTTCTCCTTAAGGGTAGGGTGTCATACACAGAGTGACCCCAAACTGTCTTTGTCCATTTCTCTTAATATTGTACAGTCTATAATGGCTGAATTTCTGGGTATTTTATACAAGTGGAGGGGGGCCTAGAGAGACCGAAACCAAACTGGCTTCCTCCATTTCAATTAATATTGTACAGTCTATAACGACTGAAATTTTTTGCATTTTATACAATTAGAGGGGGGCCTATAGAGACAGAAACCAAACTGCCTTTGTCCATTTCTATTAATATTGTACAGTCTATAACGGCTGCATTTTTTTGTATTTTCTACAACTGGAGGGGGGCCTAGAGAGACAGAAACCAAACTGCCTTTGTCCATTTCTTTACATATTTAAGTATAAGTGTAGGGTGTAATATACATCCAAAGAGGATGGCAGCATTGCCAATATTCATAGATGGAGAGGAAGACAATTTGATTTGTGTGTAGAATTAATGAAGGTCTACCAGGAATTAAACTGTTTTTTGGATAATTTATTAGCTTTACAATTACATTACTTATCCAAGAAACAGGTGGAGCACTAAATTTGTTAATTTTAGGCCCAAAAACATTGATTTTTAAACAAAATAGCAAAACAAAACCAAACAAAACCAAAACCAAAACACTCAATCACGGTTTGGCAAAACCAAAGCCAAAATCAAAACACAATGGTAATCCAGATCCAAAACCAAAATGCGGGGGTCAGTGAGCATCTCTAATTTCAAAGTTGATAGTCCGAACTCAGTGGGTGTATCAAATATTGCAAGATGTATAATTTTTCAAGCTTCAGAAAATATAGTATTATATACACTTGCTGACTATTAAAAACGCATCAGGTGACAAATGCAGAAAGGAGCATGGTGATGCCGGGACTTGATGATGCGAATCATGTCATTATGCCCTGTCTCCACCAACACCCGGGAGGATGCCTACTCTTCTAGGAGGACTTCCCAAAGGAAACCTCATGGAAATTCCAGGAAAGTAGGCAGATATGTTGTTACTGTCCCTTTAAATATACTGTAAGTTCCACCACAACAGAGGTTGAAATATTTCAACTCTATGAAACCTGTTTATCATGTGCACTACAGTTCTGTGATATCAGAAATTTTAGGCTCAGATGTGCTTGCAGCTATACACTTTAATGGCCCAACAGACAGTAACTCTGGTGTGCTTAGGAAAAATGTCTTTTCAGGATGAATGTTTTTGATCTCATGTATTCTGATTTGTGCCTAATATTCTGATTTGTGCCTAATATTTAGCGTATTTATTTGTGAATGTAATTTGTCATATTATATAAAAATAAAGCAACTTGTATTGTAGGTTTAAAGGAGTTGTCCACTGAAGTACAACCACTCCTAACTAGCTAGTGACCCAATAATACACATTTTAGTTGTTGTATTTCAGTAGTTGGTCATTAGTGCTGTATAGCTTTGCTTGATTTGCACTCAAACCTCCAATTCATTATTAGACAGTCAGTGTCGTTCAGACTTTTGGGACCTCTTAATTTCTATTGACTTCAACTGATTGCTTTAAAGCCTGGGAAGATTTTAGTAGTAAATGACTCAATACAAAGGAACAACCTGAACAACAGTAATAATGAACTGTTGAAGTAGAAAATGGAAATGATTCTCTGAAAACTTGACCTTTTAGACGTAGTATACACAGAAATACCAGAACAAAAAATTTGAGATTGGGACACAATAAATGGTCAGACAAGGTTGTACTCTCATTATTAGTAGAAGATACTCAACTGATTCATATAAAGACATAAGTCACACAACTAAATGAAAGGACAAATCTGAATAATGAGCTATACCTTCTAAAAATTAAATGAATGATAATGAAAAAATAGATGTGTGAATTCAATATAGGAAATTGCAAAGAAGAATTAAATGGCAGTTTAATTAAAGCCATTAAAGTAAGGTCTGAATAACATCTCACTTCACAGTTTATGAAAGGGAAATTAATTGATGAATATAAGTGCGGAAAGAGACTGGAATAGGAAGAGAGGAAAAATAGGAAAAAGTTCTGGAAACAAGAAAAAGTACAGATTCAATGTCAGAATGAAAAGTTTATTTGTACTGTAAGAAACCTGGCCACTTACAGCAGCAATCCCGTAAAAAATGTGTGTGTGTCTTTTAGCATAAATCACTGTGCCAGATCATTGTTGCTATTTACAATTTTCCACAGTTTTTTTCATGAGATTGCAATTAATTATTCATGATTATATACTACCATGGCATAGGCAGCCACAGTCACATGGCACAGGATATAGTTAGCAGAGAAGCTCTGAGGTCTGTCTGCACTGTGACATCATCCTTCTCTCCCCTCTGCCATCACATCATATGCTGAAAGCTGTTAGTCGGTGGCTGTGTAGCAGAAGGTCTTTGTCTGTCTGGCAGCCATTTTTGTTTGCCAACCAGAGAGATTTTGCAAAGAAGATGTTGATTTGTTGGATGATCAGTGTTTCCAATTACAGTTTTCCTCTGTTTTTCCAGGTTTTCCACAGTGTTTCCAATTACAGTTTTTTTGCTCCTGTTTTTCCTAGTTTTCAAGAATAAAAGGGACAAGTACATGTAAACTGGAATTTGAAAGTGGAAACAATGAAAAGGATAGTTTGCTTAAGAGGTACTTTGCTTACTCTCAAATATTCTGTGTGAAATTGCTGCTTTAAAGAAACACTACGATCTTCGAAAAAATTAGCAATTTAAGAAAATAGCAAGAATAAAGGAATCTGATATACGAGACCTCAAGAACCGCAGAAACATAAAGGATACTTGCAGTAGGGCTGCTTGTCAATTCTTAGGGGGTGATAAATCACATGTACAATGAAAAAAAAATCTTACAGCTGCAGAAAAATGGGCCTTCAGTGACACTTTACTTTTATCCGTGCATCTGGTTTTTCAGTGTTGTGGAACTACAGAGCACAGCACATCCTGCCAGAAGGCTATCTGGAACTTGTCGTTCCAAAATAACTGGAGAGTCAAAGGTTACACTGGTACACTGGAGCCACGTAATGCATGTGTCTCATTGTCACTTAAAAATGTAAAATTACAAAAAAAATACATTTGCAAATAGGTAGACTGTGATTGCTCTTAATCTTATCAAAACCAATAGCCCTTAAACTTTCATAGACAAATATAAGATTCTTATAGAAGATGACCATTGGGAAACTAGACAGGAGCATAATCTAACTAACATGTTTTTAAAAATAAGAAAAGACAGCAAAAAAAGAGGTTTATTCCTAGGATTAAATATAATAAATAAGTGTTAACCCAAGGTTATAAGGATAATACATGTTAAAGAAGGGTAAAAATTGAAGAAATCACAAACATAAAAATTGTGCTTTATAAAGCCAGACTAGTGGCTAAAGAATAATCAGAAAAAATGTCTAAAACTATCATGAAACATTAATCCTTAGCATGCCTAACTGACATCACCAATAAAGGAATACAAACAGTTAAGACAGCATGTTTGTGTTGATAATAAAGTAGATCTGTTAACTAAATATCTAGCAAGTATTAGTGAAATTAGAAAGTAATAATTTACTGTTAAATATTATCATTTACTTGTGGATTATTCACAGTAGGCAAATGCAGATCCCTATGTCTATGATAACAAGATACAAAATGTTAAAACAATAAATGCATAGCAATGCTAATATACATTGTTTATGAATTTTGCCAAAACATCAAAATAAATGACTTGTTGAATGTCATCTTTTAATCTTGGAAGATGGATATGAAGCAATTCAACAACGAACTTTGTGGAACAATGCAACCACAGAAAAAAGTCACTAGCTACTTTTCTGCTTTTACTGAAATGCAGCTACTGCACCAGCACCGAGCATGCATTTGCGACCGTCATCACTAGTAATCGGCACTTACACGTGCCCTGTAGATGGTGCAAGTGATAATCAGAAAAATGCATACCTTTGAGACACCCAAAGCTTGAATCAGATATTGTTCTGTAAGCTCGAGCTTGGCACGCCCTAAATGTACATTGAATATGGGCATATGCCATGTTCCCTCCCCGTTCTGCCCCTGAAATCATAGGCTGTAGAAAGGGTCTTTTGCGCTCGAAGATTAATCGGATGTTGCTGTGGTCACTGGCGTTTCATCCGGTTCTGGGCATGCCCAGAGCGATTTTACACAAAATATGGCATGTATCGGCATTTACCTTCCTTAATAAATCATCCCTAAACTAAAATTGAGTAAGAACATATGTCAGGAGTTCACTTCGTAATAAAGCTTAATTAATTTTCAAGTATGTTATGGTGGTCAGAAAATGCAAAGACTACCAAATAATGGCAATAGGATATATAAAGGGACATACTAAATATAAAAATGCTGGGATTGTCTTGAACACAATTGCAGCAACTGTTATCTCAAATTAGTGCATTTCATTTTGATTATTGTAAGAAAATTAACCCCTAAGAACTACAGTTTAGCAACTGGCTAAAATGTTGTAGTTGTATAAACTTCATCTAAAAACAACTTTAGTGGAAGAAATCTTAAGGATTGTCCAGATAAGATACTTTTCTGAAACAACTTGAATTGTATTACTTCTCTGTCAAATATAATATTATTTTGGAATCTATTGGTTCAAATGCTGTGGCACATAAGCAGTCCATATTTATGGAAAAAATATGTCATGGAAGTAACAACAAGAAAGTGTTGCAGATACATACTAACAACAAACTAATCAATAGAATCAAAGGTGGAACTATACTTGTTTTATCCTCTATTTGAGCTAATATTTTTTTACGCTTTTAACCCAGATCTTAGTTTTAAACAGTAAGCAACTGTATTAAGCGAAAAATAAGCTGCAAATTTTTGTCGGTAACAATTGGTAAGATTTATTTCAGATTATCATCATTATCATCATTTGCTATATATACGGTTTGGTTAAGTTACAAGTAATAACTTGTTCCAAATATGAAGCACATTATTATACAAACAATATATATGAACCTGATGTTACTTATGGAATGAACTATTTGGCTTGTAAACATACAGTTAGAAAAAATATGTTCTTAACCACTATATTACACAAGTTAATATACTGGGCTGGTACGCCTGACCTCTGCCTATGGATCAGGGTTGCTGTGGATGGATCCCCCTTGGCCTATCACACTGGCCAGAGCTGCTGGGTAACGGGCAGAGCTGTAGTACTGGATGCTAGGTCCAAACCTCAGGAACAGCTGGGAATGGATTAGATTTTGGGTCTAATCTGTAGGTCACATGAATAGAGAAGTTTCCAAGCAGGTCTTTGAACCATGTGATGTTTAACTGCTCACCCTGGTTGAATGTACCGAGGAGCAGGTCAGATGGAACGAGAAGAACAATTTTCAATACAAGTCAGTGCTTTTTATACAGATTTGGACACAGTTTCACAGGGTAAGCCAGCAACCTTGAGGTCTGAGCTATTTTTAAAATTAGGATGCAATTTTTTTACCCAAACATGGGTTTACATGCAATGCAAAGCTAACAATAGTTACACTTATCTGTAATATTCTAAAACTTGCTATGATTTCCTGCATCTTGTTTTTAGACACATAAATTCTAGTAGCAAGCCTCAATCAAACCTTCCTGTGCCTTCAGGTGCTGGACTCCCACACATCAAAAGGTCTAATTGGCATGAGATTACCATGGGTCCTTTCTTCAGACAGCTGCAGAATACACATTTCCAAACAAAGTCACAAACCCCCAAACAAGTCATTTCCCCACATCATGATACACATAAAACTTCCTCCACAAAGGTTTATTGTATCAGATATATACCTCAGAAATCATGCATTTCCTCTAGCAAGGTTAAAACAAACGAGTTTCTTCTCTGGTCTCAGAAATAAAGATTTACCTTACCAAAATATACACAATATCAAAAATAAGTGCATTTTCAATTAAATCAATAAGCGTCCTGCGCTATATTTCTTTAAATAAATTTATACCATAAGCTACTTATAAGTGATCCAGTCACACCCCCTTTTCTCTTTTTCTAATCATTGCATGGACACTCCATAATAAAAACTTATTGCAATCAGTATATTCCTGTAATGAATGCTGCAGATACAGTTGTGGCAAAAAATATTGGCACCTTTGCAATTTTTCTTTGAAATTAAAATGTATTTTGTTATCTACATGAGTATTACTTTGTTTTCCACTGGAATAAAACACAAAAAACTCCAGAAAATTCAGAAAATTTAAGTAAGTTGTTACTTATTCCACACAAAAATATTTAAACTGACTGGACAAAAGAATTGACACCTTTAGAATATAGAAATAATTATATTTCAAGCAGGCAATTCTCCTTCACTTTGGAATTGAATGGACCTGTGGTGAGTAGCAAGTACCTGCAGTGTAAAAATCACCCATTAAATGAACCTCACTCTAGAAAAGAACTAATTCTCCTGTGTAGTGTCATTGGGCCTGAGTCAATAAGGAGAGCAAAGCAAAAAAAAGGAGTAACTTTGCACTTCGGCAAAACCAGGTGGGAGGCAAATTTAAAAATGTAGGGTCAGATTTATAGTTGGGATCGAGCAGTGTAAAAGTAAAGTTATTTGTGTGCTTCTTGAAAAAAACAGCCAGTATTTTCTTTATGCGCAAAATAATAAACCAATTTGCACCCCTTGCATTGTGACATGGTTTGTCCAGGATTAGATGTACTTCTTTATAGCCTTGCTCTCCTTAATGGCTCAGGCCAATTGTGTGTACTGCAATGAACATGGAGAAAAAAAGAAACCTAGAGAATTGTCTGAAGAGGTCAGACAGAAGATTATAGCCACTCATGGACAATTTCAAGATGTTCCCATTTCCACTGTACGTAGTGTTATTAGGATATTTAAGGCCCAAGCACTGTAGTCAGTCTCCCTGGAGAGAAAAAATTTGATGGAAGATTGTAGCTCAGGATTATTTAAATGGTGGAGAAAGCACCTTTATCAACTGCCAAGCAGATTCAAATTGAACTTCATCCATAAGGAATGACAGTTCCAACTTGCACCATTCTTGAAAAATGAAAATAGCATTTCTCAACAGTCAAACATGGAAGAGGCTAAGTTATATTCTGGAATTGTTGTGCTACATGTGGTACTTGGTGCCTTGAATGTTTGCATGGCATCACAAAATCTGGAGATTACCAGGCCATTTTGGAATGCAAAAATGAAACCAGAAATGTGGATTTCCCTCAACGGTCATGGTCCTTCCAGTAGAACAATAACCCTAAACACACTTCAAAAAGCACCCAAGAAGGTTAAAGATGCTGGACTGAAGTGGCCAACAAAGAGTCCAGACCTAAATCCCAAAGAACACCTGTGAAGAGATCTGAAAACAACATTTGGAAGAAAGCATCCTTCAAATCTGGGAGAACTGTACCAGTTTGTACAAGAGGAGTGGATCAAACTGCCAGCAGAGAGGTGCAGGAAGTGCATTCATGTCTATAGAAATCAGTTTATTGCAACTATTTTGACCAGTCCATAATTTGGTCAGTGCCATTGCATTTAATTTTCTGATTTAAAGGATATACATTATTACATTTGAAATAAAAAAAAGGTTCTTTATATTAACAGAGAAATAATTGTGAAAACCAAATAAATACTGTTGTTAATTTCACCTTATGTTTATAGGAAATTGTGAGTTATTTGAAAAAAGTACAAGGGTGCCAATTGTTTTGCCCACTACTGACCAACTAGTGTAGACTGAGCAGCTAGTGTTCTAGGAACCCAAGTAGTCAGGATAAGATGAAGAACTCTACTTAGAACCCAAGTCCCAGTATTAGTAGTTGATGAATGCAAGTTAGCTTTTTTCAGAACACACAGAGTTAAGGACATATTTGCTGGGAAGGCAAATGTTATAGAGAACCAATACTTGTCATCAGAAACAATCAAAAAATCTGGTACATAGAAACAGCAAATTTAATGAACAGGCACACAATAATCTGGCAACACAATGCTCTGTGCGCTGGGTTAATTTTGTGGCTCAGGATGAGTTTGATATAATGGCTATACAAAAGAGCCCTCTGTGTGTGTAGATGCTGTCTGCAAGTATGGGTTTGATTCATATAACTAAAAAGTGAAAAGGTGCAAAGCCTCTTCTTTAATTCCCACAAAATTTATTAAACAACCAGTAACTGAAAACTCAATGAAAGGCTTCATTAAAAAAAAAATACATACAATTTAACACTTCAAATATATTCAAGTAGAGGAGGAGAAATTTTTAGTTATAATATTCAGCAGTCCCATATAGAAAAATGAATAATAATATAAATTGAAAAAATAAAAATAATAAATAAATAAAATATAAAAATAAAATAGAAATAGAAATAAAAATAATCCAGCATCACTTGTTATAATGAAGATAAAAATATAATAAATGTTATCAAATAGGCTAAAAAATGTATTAAATGTATAGTATCATAATAGAAAACGCAATACAATGGTTCAATATCCATAAATTTTATGTGATGTATGCTCTATACATACATTTAAAAAGCTTATATGCCCAATATTAAAAAATATATTAAAACCCGAAAATTGTTTTGCTTAAATAAACTTTCTACATAGTCTATATTTCAGGAGAAAAAATGTTGTAGTAATATCACTCTAATATATTTCTAATCTATATCAACATATGTTTTATAAAAAGGATTTGAGATGAAATGACATAATAAGCCCCGCTGTAGTCAGGGGACCTGATTCATTAAGGAAAGTAAGGCAAACAATTGAGTAGGTTTTCTCCTGGAAAAATCCATTTGTTGTTTTATTGCAAGGGATGCAAATTATTTTATTATTTTGCACATGAGGAAAATACTGACTGTTTTTTCATCTAGCACACACATACTTTATTTTTACACTGACATTAAAAGTTGATCTAGGACATGCTCTACCACAATTATAAAACTGTCCTCCATTTTAAAGTTACCTCCCTCTCCAATACAACATGGGTTTGCCAAGATTCAAAGTTACTCATCATTTTTTTACTTTCCTTAATGAATCAGGCCAAGGGTGTCTTCATTTAGTTTCTTCTTGTGAGATGAAGCTCTCAAAATTACCACTCCTCCACTGTGGTTTGATGTTGTCAATACCCATAAAACTACCAAAATCTCTATTGTGTACCTCATCAAAATCTGCTGATATGCTGTTGGCTAGTAACCCTAAATGTATATTACACATGTGTTCATATATTCTTATTTATAATTTTCTCTTGGTACGCCCCATTTACTGTAATCCATATGGACAGCTTAATAGATAAATGATGTTCTTCATGTCACATGTAACTTTTTGTTTTATCTCATACTCTTTTTTGTTCGTGGAGGAGCTGAATTTGTTTTTTACCTTTTAGAAATAGGTTTCCTTGTGTGTTTACATCCATAGCAACTTTGACAAAGAAAAAAATCCTACTACTTGTTCGTTTAGCCATGTATTTATCTCAATTTCTTTTTCTTTCAACATATAATTCTTTCTATATATGACTGCTGAATATTATAACTGGAACCAATACTACAAAAAAAGTTAGATTCCCTTCACCCCGTGGAGGATATAGACTGAACAAGTGGAAGAGGAGAATAATACAGTGACTTCCTATTTAAGAGACAGTGAAACATGATGGTATCCACCCCTTGAGGAAGTCCTTAGTGACAAAACGCATTGGGTAGAGCGGATTGGACCTTGGATGATTAACAACAACAACCGGAAGTTGTGTGCACAACTGGAAGTACGCATGTGTTCCAGAAGAGTGAGGTGGAGCGTATGCTAATGAGTAGTTTTACATTGTAGGAAGTGCGATACAAACTTTGGGCCTGATTCATCAAGGAACTTAGGCAAGAAATTGCGTAACTTTTCTTACTTAAGTTTTCTGGACAAGACCATGTCACAATGTAAGGGGTGGAAGTTTATCCTTTTGCAAAGTTTAATACTGTTTTTTCATGTAGCACACAAATACTTGATAGCTAATTTGTGCACTGAAATTGAAAGTTAATATTTGTGTGCTACATGTAAAAGCAACCAGTATTTAAGTATGTGCAAAGTGGATGTGGCACTAATTTTGTAGCACTGCTTTTTTTTTATAATGTTCCTAGAACCAGCGCCTTCAGCCCTTCCACACCCTGGTCTGTGAGTCAAATGCAGGAACGTACATGTATACAATAGTAAGAGGGTTGTACTAATTATCCCTGATGGCAAACCTCACAAATTGACTTTAAGCTGCAGTGTTGTTTTGGTTACGATGAGCAGGCAGTAGTATAGCCCAGCTCACAGACTCATCTGCTGTAATTTTCTTTTCACCTTGTGTTATGCTTGTGTCCATCCTTGTATCATACCTCCTTCATGTTCAGTACAACTCTTACTACTTAATTTTTTGCACTCTTGAACTCAAGCTTCTTAAATGTCATTTATTTCTGCTTTTGCATGTTTTTATATTTTGCCTTGTCTTGTTTGTTTCTTTGCTGTTGGCCCTCTACACTTTTGTACTATGCTGTTTCACCCTATTGTATGGCACTGCAGAAATTTATGGCACATTATTCATAAAAAAGTAAAAATAATAATAATAACAACAACAACAACAACAACAACAGGAGATTCATGGAAGGTGCACCTGCTACTTGTTGTAGGTTATATTAAATGGAGGGTTATACAAAAGTGGACAGCCCATTTCAATACAAAAATAAATTATAAAATAAGAAAAAAAATCCTTTCTTTTAATGCAAACATATTTGACGGTGCCCTGTGTTAAATTGAACCTTAATCTAAATAAATGGTGATGATGATGATCTTTCAAAAGCTTGTTGCTGCTAAATACATTTTTGGCTCTTACAGAATATCTTTTAATCCGTTTTTCTATTAACATTTTAATTCATAGCTAATATGATGTGGAAATTGGCTAATTTAAGTCGCAAATTGTTAATTAACAATTCTCTCCAGAGTGCCATGATAAACTATTTATGAAAATGAAACTCCCGACCAAACCCAGATGCTTTTTAGATGAACAATTCTGACCCTATTTTGTTAATCCAAAACAATGTATCCTTCTTATAAATTGGGTATTGGTATTTTGTCTGTACATAAGTTGTGTTGACATGTTTTACACCTTTCGCATTCATAGTAATATGTTTAGTTGGTGTCATATTGTGAAAGAGAGCTGGTAACCAGATGACTCCTTAGATTTTGCCAGCTGTCTGTATGCCAGGACCAGTGGTTCTTTGAATATCTTCTTAGGTCCAGTTACAGTTTCTTAGTAAGTCTAATTGCTACATAGGACATATTTCTGTGTCATTAATCATTATTGAGCATCCCAATCATTATGAGGCCACTCACATAATGATAATGGGCCAGTTGGCCAATAGCTCTTGTGATTTTGCAGCATGTGTGGTCAGCACTAGTTGTGTAACTATTTAAGCAAAACATATTTTTGGATCTGTTACAAAATACTTCTTCCCCATCTCTGCATTCCATCTGCACTGCTAAAGTGTATATTTAGGAGTGACTAAGTTACACATTTATTTACAGCTTTGTAGATGTACTGTGTCAGTTTACTGTTGTACAAAGAAAAGGTGTTATGGATCATATTATCTGGTAAAACCCAAGGTGATTGCATTAGCACTAACACAAGCTTCAAACAGAACACTCTGGTTTACAAAGCCTGAGGTGAACAATTTATACACTGTACAGTTGTAAAAAGCAGTGACATCACAAAGATACACAGTTACAGTGTTAATGTCCACATTCATAGGTCGATGGGTCATGACCTCCCAAGAACTCCACATCCCATTGGTTGAATCCTCTGGTCATTGTTCCTTGAGGTGGGGGTAATCTTAGCATATGTGGCCAATAGTACTTTCCTCAGGCACCCGCCACTGAACTTGTATAAACTGGTTCTTTTATGACCTCTGCTATTTGGTGTATGAAAGGTAATATTAGTTATAACTAGCATCTGCAATGTGAAGAGACACTGCATAAATACTACCGGAAATGTTCTCATGCAATTGCAAACAGAAACTCGAGGAAATTAATATGTCAGAAACAGTAATTAGCTTTTTCACCACATTAAATTTTGTATTAATTGAAATAAATAGATGAAACTTATTTGCTAAGATTATTATTTGATTGCGTACTAATCACATTGCAATCAATAGTAGTGTACAGAAAATATTGGTTACCACCTTCATCCAATTATTAAACTTCAACACCGGTCAGTGTTGCACTTCTTTCTATCTTGAAGCACGGGAAAGTTCATAATAGAACTAATCTACATTGTATAAGTAGTAGTATAAGTAGCTACTTGAAGACAGAATTATAGTTAATCTCTTATCTGATATTCAAATTCTGGACACATTGAGCCTTAAGGTCATTAAGGAGAGTAAAGCATAAAAAAATGATTAACTTTGTACCTGTGCAAAACCATGTTGCATTGGAGAGGGAGGAAAATTAAAAATGGGGGACAGATTTATATTTGGGATAGGGAATGTCTTAACTTTAAATTTCAGAGTAAAAATAAAGCTATCAAGTATTTGTTTGGTACATGATAAAACAGCCAGTATTTAACTTATGTGCAAAATAATATGCTAATGTGCACCCCTTCCATTGTAACATGGTTTGTGCCAGAGAACATTTACTGCTTTTTTTTGCCTTACTTTCCTTAATGACTCAGGCCAATTGTTTTTATATAAGACTCTACTGATCAGCTTTTGATCGCTAACACATATTTTATGCAGGGAACACTTTGATAGACAGAGCTATAAAAGTGCCTATATTCTTTCTATGAGAAACAAAAATGTGATTTGTTTTATTAGTGTTTATTTTATTTTTATAAAGTGTTTGCTTTGATATTTTAGTGAAAGTTTTGAATGTTATTGATTCAGCATTTAGTGATTGTGCTGTGCGTATGGTACCATTTGTAAGTTAGGCGTGTAATAAACTTTACATGTTTTTAGAGAACCATTCTCCTGTATTTATTCTGCCTTGGTGAACTTAGTAATTTTTCTATTCAGGTCACTACAACTAAAATATTGTGTAATAAAAACTATTCCTAATTAACACTATTTGTTTCGCTGCCAGCGCTGTAACCTTTTGTCTTGTGTACTGTATGTCTAGAAATAAAAGTCTAAGCAAGGTCTTGTATTACAGCTGTGACATTTAAACAAATTAATATGGAACATAATTAATAAGAAAAACACACAGTTTTTGCTTTGTAGATGACAAGCTCAGTGCCGTCTTGTGTTTAGTAATATATCTTAAGATTCAGTGACAGTTTTCTTGAAGACCTCAGGACAGGAGTTCTCAGGCAATGTGGTGAATGGAATCTCAAGCAAGGTGATGACTAGAACCTCAGTCAGGAGGACATTTCAGAGGTATCCGACAAAGCAGTATTTCTGGAGCTAGTAAGTTGCCCTCTGGCCTAGAGGCCAGAGCAGGATGCTTGTACTCAGTTCCTAAGGCCAGGGCAATACTCTCTGGGACCTCAGAATGAGCAGTCAACTCTGGGACATAGGACTGGGCAATAGTCTCTGGAACCTCAGAGTGGGTAGTCATCTCTGAGCTCACTGACTGGGTAGTCATCTCTGGGACCTCAGACTGGGCAGTCGACTCTGGGACCTAGGACTGGTCAAAAGTCTCTTGAAACTGAGACTGGGTGCGCATCACTGAGAACTTGGGTTGGACAGTCATCTCTAGAACCTCAGATTTGGCAGTCATCTCTGGAACCTAGAATTGGGTAGTAATTTTTGTAACCTTCGACTGAAAAGTCACCTGTGGGACCTCAGACTATGTTGTCACCTCTGGGATCTTAGATTGAACAAACATCTCTGGGACCTAGGATTGGGCAGTCTTCTATGGCTCCACAGATTGAGCAGTCAACTCTGGAACCTCAGACTGGACTGCCACCTCTGGGACCTTGGACTGAACAATCACCTCTGGGACATATAACTGTGCAGTGACCTCTGGAACCTCGGGGAGTGCAGTCATCTTTGGGACAGTTAGCAAAAGGTCACTGACTAGGCACCCTGGCAGTGGATTAATCACTAGGCACTCTGGAAGCAGGTTAATGACTGGGTACTCTGGCAGCAAGTAAATTCCTGGGAAATTATTGGATCATGAGTAAAGGAGGCAACCAATTCAAACACCAGAACAGGAGGCAATTACTAAACCCTCAATACAGGAGGCAAATGACTCAACCCTCAGAACAGGAGGGAAAGACTGGATCCACAGAACAGGAGGCAAGGGCTACAATCTCAGAACAGGAGTCAGTGATTGAGACCTCAGTACAAGAATCAGCAACTAGTACCTCAGGAGTCAGTATGTGGAATGTTCTCTGTAAACTGTTGGAGAGACAGATCCCTCTCTGGAGCAAGTTGGAGAGACTGCACCGTCTGTGTAGCAGGCTAGAGAGGGTGCTAATTGCAGAGGTTGCAAATCTTCTATGGCTGTGCAAGTCCTGACACATAATCTAAAGGATCTGCTCATATTTGCTCAACCTGATAATAAATCCAGGTACACCACACTTCTGTGAAAAGAAGCTTATTTCATCAAGTAGACAAAATAAATGGACAAATCATGATGCACAAATAAAAGTCATTATCCCCAAAAAGTGTCATCCGCAATGTCACGAACAACACTCACCTGAGCTTGCATAACAAGTGTGTGATATGTTAAAGGGTTAATCAAAGCAAAGCCACCTGGTCTATTCAGCAGTGATGAAAATCCCCTTTCTATATCACACACCCCTAATTCCAAAATTCTAGCACTACCAGGTTTATGTCAAGAGCTGATCTCTTACAGGAAGCCTTGGTTATTCCCTACCCTATCTCAAACTACATTCATATAATAATATCCTGTATTTCAGGGATGAAGTGCTGTATATGACCAAACTTAATTAGCACATGAATTGTTAAGATCATAGAGACAGAAATTCGGCATTGGACTGGCTCGCTGGGGGGCCAGGGTATTCGCCGGTGGGCCCCGATGCTTGATAGCATTGCTCCCTTCGTTGGTGGGGCGGAGCAGTGAGCAGCTAGTTTTTGTTTTGTTTGTTATTTTGACACGTGGAAGAGGGACGTGGAGGGGGGGGTGCAGGGGCGGGAGCATGGAGAAGGGAGCGGGGAGGAAAGTGAGGGAGGGGGAGAGGGAGGAAAGTGATCAAAAGCATTGGGGGTCAGTGGACAGCAACAGCCAATCGCTAGGCTGCCAGTACTGTGCGGCAGACAGGAAGTCTCACTTCACTTCCTGTTTGTCTGATCTGAGGAGCAACGCCGGCCAGAGCAGCTAAAGGTAAGTGAGCTGGGGGGCTGCCTATGCTAAACTATAGGGAAGGGATCTGCCTATACTAAAATATAGGAAGGGTGGGGCTGCCTATACTAAACTATAGGGAGGGTGGGGCTGACTATACTAAACTATTGTGATGGGGTCTGCCTATACTAAACTATAGGTAGAGGGGCTGTCTATACTAAACAATAGGGAAGGGGGAGGGGGCTGCCTATGTTAAACTATAGAGAGGGGGAGGGGGCTGTGTATGCTAAACTATAAGGGGGGCTGCCAATGCTAAACAAAATATGCGACAGCGCACAAGAACCACTGGATAGTGATGAAAATAGTTCTATAGACCTTATACAAATGTATTACTCATAAGATCCATGGATAAAAGATTAAATTACTATATTTATTTTCAAAATTGCATATAATATACAAGTAACATGAGCTCATGTATAAAAACCTTTAGTAAAATACCTTTACAAGCAATATTTATTATATGTATTAAATGTTAATATTAATTATCTAATGCCAGGGACGGTCGTGGGAAATGATTATATTAATAAATGCTATTAATTTATTTCTGGGGCTATTTTGAGGGTTTATTAATTAAATGGGAATACTATTATTTTAATGTTGGTGTTGGTTGGAGGGAAATAGATCTATTTATCAAATGTGAGTACTATTACTTTAATGTTGGGGCTGGAGAGAGGCCTAATTATTAAATGTGAGTACTGTTGATTTTATGCTTGGGATGGATGGAGTTTTCTAAATTACATGTGCCCATTTTTTTCCAAAAGGGCCTTCAAGGATCCAGACAAGCAGCAATTGATCTAAAAGAAACCAGCAGCCACAGGTGGTGAAACTGGAAAGACAGGTAGGAGAGAGCAGGACAGTCTGCAAACTGTCCTGAATCTGATGTGGCAGTCCTAAATTTGGGTGACTGTCTTGCTTAGTCAGGATTTGGTCCAACTACAAGGACAGTATGTCCCGCTTCACACTGTACTGATCGTGAAGGCAGAACTGCGTGCACCTAACAGTAGTGGACACATTTTTGCCTGTGTATTTGTCTAAAATGTGTCTAAAATGATAACTCCCTGTCTTCTGTGCACCAGGCCCACCAACACCCCCTTTGCAGTGCTACATGGTATTAGCTGGGCCCAGTCATTGCTTTCCCCGGTGGGCCCTTCATGCCCCAGTCCGACACTGCAGATATGGAATTTTGTATGGCAAAATAGTCACAATGCTTAAAATACATAAAATAATATAACAAATTTACATACAGTAATATTAAGCAAACACATTTCTTTAAAAATAAAAATGAGAAATTCATATCTGTGCTGGAGAAAGTGGAAAAGTTGGACAGAGCTTCACTACCCCAGTGATTCCCCTAGTCTGACAAAAGGCAACATTTGTTCATTGTTTTAAAGTCAAGTCCTTTCTCATCAGCACCATCCCTTCTGCAGTCACTCAGGAAAGCATCTATATTGTAACAGGGGGAATTTCACACCTGAGTACAAATCATAGTATATTCAGGAATATTCAGAAATTCTTATATATACCAAGTTCCCAAAATAATAATACATGCAAAGAAGTTGACATGAAGCGTCACTATAAGATATTGATTATTTGATAAAAAAATAAACTATTTCTGATATGTGGCCTGATAGCTGTGCTGTGGAGCTCAGTCTACTAACTATAGCCCCCCTCTATAAACAGTGGGGTCCCTGGATATGGCAAATAATCAGTTGATATGTCAGCAAAGCTAAATTAGCACCTTCATTACTTGCTCACAGTGATTTGAAAAATTGTACATAATGCATATTTTGGAACTTTTTAACCCCTAATTATGTTATAACTATGACACACACTATTACCATAAATATAAATGTAAAGTCCATGGAGGCTATCTGTTGATTGTATTACTCTTATGTGATCTATTAAAGTTGTTTGCTATCCATGTAGAGTCAAATAGCTTTAAGTTATGACTACTGGGCATTCATTTAAATGAAACCCCTTTATTAAGTAAAAATAAATTTTATCCATATTTAAAATTGCACTATAAAAATTAAAAATCAGTCATGTTACATTTTCAGAACATGAATGACAACAAACTTTTATGGTCATGGATTCAACTGGACTTTCTTTGTACATATCTGTACTCACTATAAACTTTACCATAATTATGTCCACTTACATGTTCCAGGTGTCTGCATTTTATTAGTTTATAATCATTGATCTGTTTTGTTTTTTCTTTGATATATGTAGCAGGCATGATACAACTTTTAGCATATTTCATAATGGGCTTTGTTCTCAAACAATTCATCTTGCTAAAATATTTGCCAAAATACCTAGCCAGAGACAGATATTGCATTTGATACACTAAACAGAATTGCTGCATAATAAATTTTGAAATACTTTGATTAAATTAAATATTTTGCCCTGGTTTAAAGGCAATGGGGGGAAACTGTTCTTAACAAAATTGCAGAAGTGAATACTTAAATATTTTGAAGCAAAGTCTTAGAACCAGGTATCAGAAATTCCAGATGATTGGGAATCAGGAATCCATGATCCTCTAGTTCAGAATCAACCACCATCACTATTTAAAATGTGATGCTCATAATACACCTCTATGTAAGTCCAGAGGCACTCCTCAATGTAGTTTTGTGGGTTGTTAGCCTTTACTTTACTCAAAAGTTTCTCAAGTCTTGCCAATAAGCTATTTAACTCTTCCCATGCCATAACAATACCAATGTCTATGCAAGTCTTCACTCTGCAACTTTCTCTTCTCATATCTCACATTCTCAGTATCTCTCACAATCATATATGCATGGCCAGTATCTCTCACACTCACATCTGTATGTCCCATTATCTCTCACAATGATACCTGTATGCCCCATTGAAGCCCATTTAACTCCTTTTAGCCATTTAATGTTTCAATATCAGCAGCAATGCCTGTAGGGAAGAAGGGGGAGGAGAAGAGGAATGGGGGGAGGGCATTATTGTATACAATGTCATAAGATCATATTACCATCTTCTGGGGTAGACACATGCACTTCAGATAAATCAGCCAAGAATATAATATCAGTCAAATGTTTTGGTTTAACAAGCCTCAGCTAGTTTTATTCATCATATTCAAAACAAACAACACAAAAACAAAAGTTCCTAGACTGTTTGACTTCTTACTAATGCACAGGAACACCCTCTCTCAAGTGAGGGACCTTATATCCCAAATACATACAAAATACAGGACTTACTGGTCATCGTTTGCAATGTCTTTCAGGAGGCATCCAACCTCCTCCCCAGGTCTGAGAGAGTAAGTAAACTGCCTAGCAGCTTTTTATCAGCACCTTGCAGGTGCAACTCCTGATTACAAGCACTTGCTAATTGGAAAAACCAAAATGGGCCTTATAAATGAAGCCCACTCTTTTCTCTCCATTTATACCCCAGGTCAATTACCAGCTTTTTCTACAACTGAAGACACTCTTTGTGAAGCTTTTTTCAAGCACACTCAATCTCCCTGGGATTTAACATCATAAAAGACAGACAGCCTGGGACATATATACTTTTTTTTTACTATTATACCATTTGCCACTTTCCCAGTGCTTCTGTCACAACTAGCACAACCACATCTCTTACTGCTTATGTACTTGAAATCAATTGAAATAATTAATGTAAGCAAAGCTTGGTTTTAATTGCACATTCATTCTAACTAAAATGAATGCTAAATGTTACAGTTAATATAAGAGAGGTGTACACCAAGTGCTCATCCTATGTAAGTGAATGGCAAACTTTTGGCAAACTTTTGTTTAAATCCTCAAATGCCATTGTCAATGTAGTAGGCAGAAATAGCACATGCTTTTCTTATAATAGTGACATAGCTAAAATAATGAATGGCTGTAAAATGGATAGTTTGGAAATTGAATTTAGAAAGGCAACATTGTGCATATTCTGTCAAGATACTTTCTGAGACACACAATACACAAATGCCATACCAAATGTATGATGATATTTAAAAGGTCTGGAACAGGTCTAAATTTAAAAATATTTACATCTACTCAGTGTTCACGTACTGAACAGCATTATTTATTATTTAGAGTTTATAGGTCTGTTGTGATAATTTGAATTTTATTTGTACATAAGTCTTATTATTGCTCTAATCAAAGTTCGTCTTTACCATTTTTGTTTACAATTATTTTTCAAAGTATTATATATTTGCTGTTGGCTCTTTTTTTTCTTTAGCACTTTATATACCCTGTATTAAATTTGCTGATTCTCAGTTACCTGGGGAGTTTTTCTCTGCTATTCTGCTCAGTGATAACATGTGTCTCAAAGGATCATGCTCACCTTTACTGATAACAGAGAACTTGTATAAGATTTTTGATTAATTGAGCAGAGGGTGAAAATTTGGTCCCTGCCACTTCTGTGTCCAGAAGGAAATAAGTGGGAAGGGAGATTACAGTTCCCTATATTAAACTATCATTTATTTATGGAGCAGATATATTAAAATTTTGAACATCACAGTTGCACTTAAAGTTAATAAAAATCAACTTGTTCTATTAAGATTCCTTCTGCTATAAAAAATACTTTGTACAGCTTGCAGAGTGCTTAGCTAACATACTATCATTAAAAAAAATTTTGTAAGTACAAATGACAGTTTTAAACCCAAATTGAGGTGCATAATAAGTTCTAATGCTGGCAAATATATACATGTTGACAAATTTACACACGTTTCATGAGCAGGAAAGGTCCATCTGCTGGTTATACAATCTTGTTGAAAAGTTTCACACATCTCCAGATAGCAGCTGCATTTATAAATGTGTAAATAGAAACTGCATAACATTTACATAGATCTAACAAAAGTCGTACAGAATTTGCATGGAGAAATTAAGTAAAGTCTATCTACAGCACATTTTTTGATACGTTTTTATTTTGCAGGAACGTTAATAAACATGATATGATACCTGTAGGAAAACAATATTTCTACGGTGAGCACTCAGTTTACGCTATTGCAAATGTACAAATTAAATATAACAGTAATTGCATTATGAGGTTTTCATTTTAAAGGAATCATATGTGCAAGTTTAAGCTAAGTCATTTTGGGGAGCATTCAATTCAGCGCGAGATCCCATAGTAACATTTCGAGATTTGTGGCTGTACTCAATATCAGTTATTACGGTAGAGAAGTCACTACTCATTTCTTCTTACACTACTATGCAATATGAGCAAAAATTACCATTGATTTCAACCCTAATAATGCCAGTGTCTTGGCGCTATGCTCCTAAAGGACATTGCACCAAACTGAATTTCCTCTTTTGATTTTACAACTATAACTTAGTCAAGCAATACATAACAAACCGGTCCTTGTGTTCCCACCGCCTTAGGTGCTGTATTCCTGTTTGTCCTCATTTGCGAGTGTGCTCAGCTGATAGCGCCATTTCGCATTTAGGTGCTTCCTGTGAGGAGTGCATAACCTTAATGTCAGGCGCTCTTTATTTAAACTTGTTCAGATTGCTTATCGCTGCCTGAGCAACAGGTTGTGTAAGCGCTTATGTTGCTTAAGCATAATAAGTTAAGTAAAACTCCTAAATTAGCACTGAATAAGAATAAAATGTGCTGTCAAATATAATCTAGCATATATGTACTGCTCTCTAATGCTATGTGTACGTTAATGAAGAAAAGCAAAAGCAAACTAGTTTTTGTTGAACAGTTGGGATGTGTGAGGATTCAACACTAGCTCCAGATGACAGTTCACATTGACAGCTACAGACACCTCCTCTCAATTCCTGTAATCAGCCCTCTGCTAAGAACAGCAGTCTAGCTAGTCAGCTCACCTCACTACTGCACAGCTTTCTTTATATTGCAATCAGTGATTCAGTTAAAAGATTACTTTGATCAGACCATTTATCTCACCTATTTGTAGCCATTATAAAGTCCCTTAATTCTACCAAACTTTTTCAGGAGTAAAGTTTTGTTTTGGATTTCTCTGCTTGTGCTGTAAAGAATACTTGTTTTATTTGACTGTACATCACAATTCTGCCGCCTCCAATCCTTCCACCTTGACTATGTCCCCACTACTCTACCTTCTACAATCTTTTGAGTTAGACTTGTACCTCATTACTCCACTCAGGACTAGCGACTTGGCCGGATGTGGTGTTTCTCTGGTTGCTACTCCACTCAAGTGGTTCTTTCCTGGGAGTAGCCAGCACCATGACAGGATGGTTGTCTATTGTATCTCCTGGCATCTAAGGAAGCCCTGATCAGTGCAATGTTGCCTAGATGATATTAATCATTTTGTGCAGTTTGCATGAGTCTAATATTTAAGGTATGGTTATGGGACATTATTTTTTTAAATGTGTACCAAGAGCTAGACTGGTATGAGGATTGCATGAAAAACAACTTCTGAAAGGAGAAGCACTTGGAATTAAGAGATTAAACATCTGGGGCCTGATTCATCTTCAGATGTAAATCCATTTTGTGCCGTATCTTGTCTGAAATAGTTCTGCGCATGCTTAGAAATGGGTCTTACAAAAATGAACGCAATTACATGCAATTAATGTCTGAACGCAAATGACACTTAGCACTGCCTATGACTTGAAGGACGGGATGGGGGAAGGAAGGGCGGATGAACAATGTACAGCACGGGTGTGCCAAAGGCATGTCAGTACAGATGCTAGAGATTCAATTTCTGGGTGTCTATTAAGCATGTGTTTTTTAGCCATATCATTTGCACCAGCTACAGAGCAGATGCCAATACTGACTAATAATGATGACTGGCATAGTCTTTGTATTATTTCTATTTTAAAAACTACACATATGCCACTAGCTAGCACAGATCCTGTTTGTGCAAGGAAGGTAAATTATAAAAGTGCATGCTATGTATAGTATATATGCTATGTATAGTATATTACTATAGTATATAGTAAGAACGTTTATGTATTTTCTATGAACAAAAATGAGAAAAAAGAAAACTTTTTTTAACAAAAAAGATTTTTATTGAAATGTTAAAGTTGCAGGGGAACCCCTACCCCCCAGAAACATATCACAAACAAGATAACAGGGAAAGAAGTGGGGGAGGGTATCAAGGGAGTGAATAATTCAATCATAGCTATTCAAGTACATCATAAAACATTAACAAACATACATAATGTAGAACAAAATACAACAACAAGTTTACAAAGAGGAAGAGTATGTTGGTGGGGCTAGATGCACAGAGTAATGGTTGCTTCAATCGAGCCATTTTATAAGAGGAGAAGAAGCAGATGCAGAATACGGTGACCCTAAAGTCACCATATATAGTACTTTGGAATTTTAGCTGTGATTACCAAAATAGGTGTGGGGGTGGAGTAGATTTCCAATTGGGCAATTGTACATAACACTTATGGTGCTGGAGTTGCAGGAGATAAACGTGCAGAAGGACCATTTCTGGAGAAGGGAGCAAAGTTACATTCCACATTAATTAGATCAAAGATTTCAGTCCATAAAGCTTGTAATTTTGGGCAGCTCCATAAGGCATGTAGAAAGTTCCCAAACTCACCACAGTTCCTCCAACAGAATTTAGACACATTAGGCATAAATCTGTAAATTTTCTCATGGATCAGGTATATTCTATGAATAAGTTTTAGGAGCATTTCCGAGTGATTAATACATTTGATGTCTTGGATACATTTAGAAAAATGCATTCCCGATCCTTGTTAAATAGAGACATGTGAAGGTTTGCCACCCACTGGAATTGAACTGGTAGCCTGTAAGCTTCTATAGAGGAGAGAAGGAGTGTGTACCAAGAGGAAATGCTGCCAGCAGGATTAAACTGAGACAAACGCATATTGGTTGGGGTCGGGACAGATGCAGATCCGATCTGGAATTGGAACCAATGACGGACCTGCAAGTAGAAACCATTTTTTAACAATTATTTTTATTAATGATTATAATATTAAGAGCTGTTAATTTATTTTATAAAATATTTTTGTGCATGCATTATATTGCACGTATGCATGCGCGTATCCTGCACAATATTTTGTCTGTGTACATACAGCAGTAATATTTAGCCAGAGCATACTATTAACCAGTTTCAAATGAATACGTATATTTCAGATCCACTTGAATTTGATACGGTCAGAACGACTCACGTTCTGCGTTCATTTTTATCATAAGATAGTTTTAAAACTAAAGATTAGGTATTAACCTTTGAACCATATGAAGAAGCAACATTTTTACCTCTAACACGCACCTGCTGCTTAAAAGGTAGATAAGGAAGTTTGTGACATAATGGATCATGCAATCTCCATAAAAGTGAAGTTAGGTGAAGACTAAATGTTCCTTCATGCACCGTGTTATACCCAGTATCAGATCCAGAGAGGAGCCATCGGGGCAATTGCCACCCCTAGCTATACACTACATACATTTGCACAGTGGGTGAAAAGCAGGCAGAAGATCCTTCATACACGCTATGTATTAAACACAATCAGAGCAGCCAGGAAGCATCCAGTGCCTGTTTGTCAGCCACCAGGTCGGATCAAAGGGTAGGAGAGGGCAGGCTCACCAATCAGAGTGAAGGATTTTTATTATTCTGTGTTACTGTGTGTTTGTATGATGATTGTGGCAGAGTTAGTGTTAACTGTTTTTGTTTTCTTATTTTTTTATGTAAAATTTTGATACGCATTATAGTCTGGTGCATCTTACAGTCAAATGCAATATAGTATTTATTTTTCTAGGTAATGCCTTTTTATTCACATTCATATTCATTGATATTTAATTCACCTTCACCATACAGCTGAGCCACTGTATCTGGGTTTACTTCATATTTATCCTGAGGAATTTTTATAATTGATATATTTCTAATTTATCAATAAAGTGTTGCAATATCTATATTGTGTTTTTATTCATATTTTATTTACTTTATTCAAATTTTTTCTACTAGTTACAGTTTTATAAAAATATGTTCAAATTATGTAAATTCCAGCATGATGTTACTTCTGATTTTTATATGCAAAGCAAACAAAAGGAAGTATACGTTATATTTAATGCAGGGCCCCTAACTTATTTTGACCAAAGCTATGTAAGTCATGGCCAAAAGTTTTGAGAATGACACAAGTATTGGTTTTCACAAAGTTTGCTGCTTCAGTGTTGTTAGACCTTTTTGTCAGATGTTGCTAAAGTATTTTGAAGTAAAATAACAAGCATTTCATAAGTGTCAAAGGTTTTTGTTAACAATTACATTAAGTTTATGCAAAGAGTCAATATTTGCCCTGCGTTTTGAAGACCTCTGCAATTCGCCCTGGCATGCTGTCAATCTACATCTAATCAATGTTTGGAGTATGTCAGAATTTGTGGGTTTTTGTTTGTGCACCCATCTCTTGAGGATTGACCACAAGTTCTCAATGGGATTAAGGTCTGGTGAGTTTCCTTACCATGGACCCAAATTTTTGATGTTTTGATCCCGAGCCACTTAGTTATCACTTTTGCCTTAAGGCAAGGCTCTTCATCATGCTGGAATAGGCATTGTTTGTCACCGAACTGTTCTTGGATGGTTGGAGAAGTTGCTCTTGGAGAATGTTTTGGTACCATTCTTTATTCATGGCTGTGTTCTTAGGCAAAATTGTGAGTGAGCCCACTCCCTTGGCTGAGAAACAACCCCACACATTAATGGTCTCAGGATGCTTTACTATTGGCATGACACAGGACTGATGGTAGCGCTCACCTTTCTTTCTCCGGACAAGTGTTTTTCCAGATGCCCCAAACAATCTGAAGGGGGTTCAGAAAATGACTTTACCTCAGTCCTCAGCAGTCCAATCCCAGTACATTCTGCAGAATATCGGTCTGTACCTGATATTTTTCCTGGAGAGAAGTGGCTTTTTTGCTGGCCTTCTTGACACCAGGCCGTCCTCCAATAGTCTTCGCCTCGCTGTGCGTGCATGTGCACTCACACCTGCCTGCTGCCATTCCTGAGCAAGTTCTGCACTGGTGGTACCCTGATACCGCAGCTGAATGAACTTTAGGAGACGGTCCTGGTGCATGCTGGAAATTCTTGGGTGCCCTGAATCCTTCTTCACAACTATTGAACCTCTCTCCTTGAGGTTCTTGATGATCCGATAAATGGTTGATTTAGGTGCAATCTTACTAGCAGCAATATCCTTGCCTGTGAAGCCCTATTTGTGCAAAGCAATGATGACTGCACATGTTTCCTTGCAGATAACCATAGTTAACAGAGGAAGAACAATGATTTCAAGCACCACCCATCTTTTAACGCTTCCCGTCTGTTATTCTAACTCAATCAGCATGATAGAGTGATCCCCAGCCTTGTCCTCGTCAACACTGTGGTAAAGAGAGAATCACTGACCTGATGTCAGCTGTTCCTTTTGTGGCAGGGCTGAAGTGCAGTGGAAATGTTGTTTTTGGAATAAAGTTCATTGTTAAGGCAAAGAGGGACTTTGAAATGAATTGCAATTCATCTGGTCACTCTTTATGACTTTCTGGAGTACATGCAAATTGCCATCATAAAAACTGAGGCAGCAGACTTTGTGAAAAATAATATTTATGTTATTCTCAAACCTTTTGGCCATGACTGTAAAGGTAAACATACGTCTTTTTATTTATTTTTTTGCAAACGATACATATTTTCATACTAGACATGCATACAAAAAATTAATTATACAATTGTGTCAAGTTTTCTCTTTGGTTTACAACTCATGCCTGTAGAGGTGGAAAAGGGGTGGGCAAGCATAGGTCGAGTACAGTAAGGGCATGTTCTCGTAATTGCGACTCAATTAGATGTGGATACAGAAGCAGATATGCCTTTTGCAGGTGCTGGAGTGCTGGTGCAAATATATGAGAAGATAATAATGGTGACTATTAGCAGACCTATGTATCCAATTTTGATTGGCTGTTTGCGGATTGACCCCCAGCTGATACTTCATTCATTTGCATCACGGCTATATTAGATCAATTAAAGTAATTAGCGGACATCTAGTCACATTAGTAAATTGTTATTTTAATACTGACTGTGTCGACATCTAATTTTTACAGGGATAAACTTTGGACGTGGAGTTCATGTATTTAACTTTTTTTTCTATGGTACATAAGACGTTTGCTTTAAATAATTAGACTTTATTCTCTTTTGTTTATCTGACCATATTACACTATTTGTAAACAACATAATGTTTACAAATAGGGCAATGCCACTTTTGAATTGACTGCTATTGACATATGCCTAATGCTTACATATCTTATACTTTCATCAGCCCTACATACAGACACTGGTACACCTGGTATAAGTAGTCATCTTTTGGAGATGTATGCATCACAAGATTTTAATGACTGTACATAAGGACCTTAATGTGCCATTTATTTGTGTCTTTTCCCACTTGTGCCAAAGGTAACCATCTTTAAATAAGCCCCGAGGTGTCTTCATTCTTAGCCTGCTCAGTGTTTTCCCCACAACCACAACTGTTGATGTTCAAGCAATGTTCAAGCAATGATCAAGCAGTTAATGAACTATAAAACTTTTTATTTGGAATTGGACATGGCCAGAGTATTGCTACTGTTACCTGGGTTTTCATCCTTCAGCTGTTGCATCTTGATTTCACGACTATTGCTTTGTGACATGGATGATTTCTCCACTCCCTGATTTGGGAGTACCACACATCCGAGTCGCGACTAAATGTGAAAAACTGCCCATGGCACAAAGATGAAGGGGGGGGTGCAGAGTCATAATTATTTTAGATTAATTTGAATTTACCTCTGATGACACCGCTGATTGTGAGGGGCGGAAAAGCACAAAAACTATTTACTTGACGTCATTTGATTATTCTACAGACTGATCATCCCATGTTAAGGGAAGTCTGTGGCTTATAGGCAATTTAAATATTATTGTATTTTTATATATGAGGAATATTTTTTACTATCTTGCTTTTTTTTATATATGTCAGTTACGCATGGTGTGTTAATTTTATTCTATTACTATTTTTATTAAATTTTGTTGTAACAAAATTGAGAAAGAAGACCAAATAAACAGATGGCAGGACACATGGGTCCAGAATCAAATGATTGCCCTAGGCCACATCTGCCCTATTATAATCTGCAAATGCCACTACCCCTTGGATTTAATTGCTAAAACTTTAATAACCCTAAACTTACCTGATCTCTATTAAACATCTACCTGCAATTTGTGGTAAACACTTTATTTTTCACACAGTTATATGTATCTGTGTAATTCCATCTGCAACTGTTTCAAATGTGTATATACATATTTTCCTTTTGTTCCTAAGGTGTT